>NC_056725.1:547113050-547185550 GCF_019279795.1 Protopterus annectens | reverse complement strand
TGTTTGTTAAACATTTTATTTCTTCCAGAATTATAATTTTGCCACAGCTGTTGTGACTGCACAAAATCATACTGACTGTTAACTAACAGCACAATAATGTTTTCACGTTGTGCATTTGACTATGTTATTCATGTTTTAGTAGTTGCTCATAAATAAACAAAATACATGAAATATATAATTTCATTAGCTGTGCCTCTTTGTTTGTGGAGCAAGACTCACCACAGATTGAGTCTCTACAATTTGACCACAAATGTGTGATTCTTGTCTAAATGCATATGAAGTCTGAAATTGCTACATCTCAGAGAATTCCATGAATTATAGGGTACACAGATATCTGAGTTAAACTATATGTAAATGCAGATAAACTTTAAGGGACACAGATCTCTATCCCAGGGGAGTGGAGGTCAAGGTTTCTTCCTTTTTAGCTAAATAATAATATTCACTGTTACCTGCATTTGATTAGTTTCCAGCTAAATGTTTGCACTTTCGAGTGTTAAACACCTATGCTATGAACTTTAGTCATTTATTTCCACATATAGTTACACCACTAAAAAAATGATTGATATCTGTAATAAAAACTTACAGTATACCCTGGCTCTGCAAATTCTCGTGGGACTACTCGGTGTTCTGTACACCGTGGCTGATATGATAACCCACATAAAACACTAAGAAATACTGGTGGCATGACAGAATCCCTTTAACGAAGGCACAAAAAAGACTAGATCTAAAATCAAACAACGCACTGAAAAACTCAAAAGAGTATTGCCCCCTTTGAAGATTCTCAGGCAGAATGTTACCTGAAACTGACTTTTAAATGCATGTTTAATATTTTAACACATCTGATTAAAATCAGAATGGGTTCATTGGCATACAGGTTCTTTAAAATTATTGTAAGTAGAAAAGTGTATATATGAATATATTTCAGAAGAACAGAGAATAGTACCTGTCTAAACACCAGTGTCCAGGTTCTAAGATGAAATTAATGGTCTAAATATTGACATTTTAGAGGTGCCCCATTCATACCCATTTGAGGAATAGTATTTTCTTCAGGAGCATGATTATATAAGGGAGACCATTTTCTCAGAATAAAATTAATTTATAATGATAATCATCTACTGACCATAGACTGGTCTCACTTGTATACCCAAGAAGACCCGACAACTGCACTAAATATATTAGCATCTTTACCCAGTTCCAAAATACCTTTTTCGCTATATCCAGAAGAAGACTTAGGGTTCAAACCTATCCTTGGATTAACAATAATATAAAACAAGAAATGAAACAAAGATTCATATCGTAGAGCAAGCAGAAACAGGACACCACAAACAATAATCTGCATCTGGAATACCTAACACTTAAAAAAATCAACAAAAGTATCCACCAACAGCACCAATGCACAATACCTTAGACAAAGTCAAACAGGCCTTACTTAACACCCTAAACTCTTCTGGAGAGAAATTAAAAAACAAACTAACAGGGCAAATATTAAACTCTTCTCACAGTCCTTTACCACTGAAAAACAAATAACCAGGCAGAATTCCTTTATAACTACAAGAACTACCTTGCATCCCCAATAAATGATGTCACTAGCTCCTTTTCTCCCATTACAACCAACATGCAACTTTTGACATCACAATTCTGTGGAATCATACCCTGTAGCTTCCTATGCAGCTACATTTTACTTCTCTGCAGTTGCTATCAAAGAAACTAAATCTCTGCTATCTAAAATAAAATAAAATCTTCAGGATCAAAAATTTTCCAAACGGTACCCCACTTTTCTTCAGCTAGCAGCAAGCAGCAAAACATATAAGGCCAGACTCTAAAACAGATGCTCTCAGTGCAAGTCTGCCCAATATTAGTACAGGTGTTCCCCAAGGATCTGTTCTTGGACCACTCCACTTTCTCTTTATTTATCAAAGGTCTAACGTCAGCTCTTCCACACCTTAATATAACTATGTATACAGATGGTATACCTCTCCTAGACATAAATAAAACACATCAATTACTCCAGGCTAACATGCAATCAAAATTTTCAGACTGTTGTACTTGGCTTCAGCAGAACAAACCACTAGTTAATACAGCCAAGACTAATGTCATGCTTTTTCTAGTAAAAGGAAGCTCCAGTCTCTACCACAACTAACAATCAAAGACTCAAAAGGAAATATCATTCTCAATGTATGAGAGCAGAAGTACCTCGGCTTAACACTAGACTGTCTTCTCAACCTCAACAACCACAATGATCGAATTACTAGCAAAGTTCTATTGCAATTAAAACTATGCTACATAATTTCCAAATTATTATTTCCAGCTACCCATAAATCAATTACTAAAATACTCTCCTCCCTAAACTAGAATCTTCTCTTCTCAGTATGTATTCCATCTATAACTGTCACAAACTGCAGACAGCAGGGTTAAGGATTTGTAAAATTGCTCTCCTAGGTAACCAAAGAAATCTTTATTCTGATGTACTTCACAAGTTGCATTGCTACCCTCCTTCTAGGAACAATAATCTTCAAAACTCTTAAAAGAGGACACTGCCTTTCTCTCTGAAGGAAATTACTTCAGAGAAACCAAAACTACCCCTTTATGATCAGCCAAAAAATATTTTTACACTTTCAAGACCCACATTCAAACTAGTCATACGTGAGTGGCCTTCTCAGAGCCTGCAATATGGAACCATCTTTCAAACGACATTAAGTGCATTGGTAGAGTAAAAACATTTTAAAAATCCTTAAAAACCTACCTATTTGAGGAAGCCAAATGCTCTAGCTTTCATGATAATGCTTCATGAACAGATCCTCAATAAAATCTCATGTAGTTTAATAATGATTTATATAACTAACCTTATTCTTCCTGCGTAAAAGAAAGAAAAAAAATTCCTAAGTAATATACATATTTCCTTTCTTGTTTGCAATGTTTTGTAACATGACAATGTTTTTGTCATTATATGTATTTTGCTTTTATTGTATTATTGTAACTACTGTAAATTTTGTAACATTGTACTCAGGTTGAAAAGGGTCAACTGAACAGCCCACCCACCAGGTCAACAAACTGAAATATATGTGTCTGTATATATATATATATATATATATATATATATATATATATATATATGTATATATCTCTATATCTATCCATACCTATATATATATCTATCTATATATATATATATATATATATATATATATATATATATATATATACATATATATATACACACACACACACACACACACACACACATATATATATATCTATATATATATATATATATATATATATATATATATATATGTATACACACACACACCATCTAGTATCTGCAGTGCCTTGATGTCCCAAGTGATTCTCACATTTTACATTTCCCACAGTTCAACTCTTTAAGCGTTAAAAGCTGAAATGGCACTTGTCAGCTTACATATGGAACACAATCTACCCATTGTTATTAGGGATCTTTGGCTGAAGTGTATGAAAACACACTATACTGATCCAGCAGTAGATGAGCTGTAGAGCTACGAAAGCTGCATGCACTGCATGTGATGGCTTAGGTTCAAACAAGCAGGAACACGCTGCATGTGATGTCTTGGGTTCAAACAATCAGGAAAGCACTGCATGTGATGTCTTGGGTTCAAACAATCAGGAACACACTGCATGTGATGTCGGGTTCAATCAGGAATGCACTGCATGTGATGTTTTGGGTTCAAACAATCAAAAATGCACTGCATGTGATGTCTTGGATTCAAACAATAAGGAATACACTGCAAGTGATGACTTGGGTTCAGGCAATCAGGATATGGCAGTAGTTTCTTCAAGGATGGATTCACCATGTATCACTCAAGGGTTTCAAGAGGCTATGCCCGAAGCACAATCACAACTTTGAATCAGATGCATGTTTTCTCAAATGCTGGTCAACAGTCTTCCAAAATCTTGCTGTGAAAGAAATAGTTGTCTTTAAGCAGTTCTTCCTAACATGCCTTTGTTTGTCATGGGTTCATAGGTATGTACTAGGCTAATGGCCCTGGAGCCTATACAAGCCTAGCCCAAGAAATTCCTTGGCATCATGCCGTCTGAAGATAGTTCTTAGTGCCCTTGACAGGCAAGGTTACTGAGGTGATCCCCAGGGTGACAGCCAACCGAAGTTAGTTTCCCGTGCCCCTGTCAAGTGGGGCCACTGAAGTGATCTCCAGGGTGAACTTCCTATTGCCAGTCCACTCGTCAAGATTTCTCTTGAAAAGGGCTAGTGAAGTGCTCTGCTTGACGTGAATGAGGACTTTGTTCCAGAGTGTGGGAAGTCAGTGGGTTAGGAACCTGTCCCTCCAGCATGTTCTGTTTATGGTGGTAATGAAGTTTAGGTCCCTGGATCATGTGGCACTGAGGGATTGGGATTTCTTTAGGTGGAGCATATCTAGCAGCTCTGATTCAGACATGGCCTTGTAGGTCAAGCAGGGATCACCTCTAAGAAGACGATATGAGACCGAATATAGCTGGATTTTTTTGAGTCTGTCAGTGTAGGGCATATGTCTAAGGCCTAAGATTCTCTTAGGTATTTTTGTGGCCTTTCTAGCTGTTGTAGGTGACTAGCAAGGTACATACCAAATGTCATCTTATATTCAATAATAGGTCTAATGAGGGACGAGTAAAGAGGGACTATGACATCTTTCTTTCTGGATGAGAAACCTTTTGTAATGAGATGTGCTACATAGAAGGACTTTCTGACCACAGTGGCAATGTGGTTATCAAAGGAGAGGCTGCTGGCAACCTGTGTCCCCAGGTCTCTTATCACGCCTTCGGTGTTTAGCGGACTACCGTCTATGTGGTAGTTCACGGGCACCGAATTTTTCCCAAAGGGAATGACAATGCATTTTTTGGCATTGAGCTTGAGGCCATGGTTCTTGCACCAGTCACTGGTCTCAGTAAGGTCATAGGATGTCTACAGCCATAGGAGAGTCTATAATTGCTCCCAATATGCAGTCATCTGTGAATTTGGTCAACCAGAGTCCCTTTGTGTTGGCTTGGACTTCAGAGAACAGGAGAGGACCCAGGACTGATCCCTGTGGAACGCCACATGTAACTGGTCAGTAGTCAGATTTAGAGTCTGCTACTTTTACAGTGTGGGTTCTACCAGTGAGCCAGTTGGCTACCCATCTTGTGACATAAGGGTTTATGCCTAGTTTAGTGAGCCTATCTATGATTCCTGAGTGAGGGATGGTGTCGAAGACCTTGGCAAGATCTAGGTAGGCTGTGTGCACTACCTTGCCCTCATCCACAGCTCTGGTGACAGACTTGAAGAAGTCTATCAGGTTGAGCAGGTATGACCTGCCTTTCACAAACCCAAACTGCGTGGGGTCAAGTGTTTGGAGATTCCCTATGTCTCTGTTGATAAGGTACATGATGATGTGCTTCATGACCTTACATATCAGACTATCAGGCTAATGGGATGGTAGTTCCCAGGATCTGTAGTCGCTCCCCCTTTGTGGAGTGGGATGAGCATAGCAGTGTACCATTCTGCAGGAACAAAGCCTGAGATGAGGCTGTGATTGAACATGGTACTCAGGTGTGGTACCAGTTCATTTTGTAGTTCATGCAGGACACAGCCCAGGATATTGTCACGTCCCATGGAAGCTGTATTCTTGGCTTTGGACAGTGCGGTTTTTACCTGTGTAGCCGTGATGATAGGGACCTGGCATTCCTCAAGTATTGAGATTGGCCCTTTGGGGGGGGGGGGTGAAAGGGGGGTAAAATTCACACTGAATCTGTCGGCCAATATGTTGGCAATATCAGATGGTTCTGTATATGTATTGCCATTGTGCTGTAACTCAGAGCAGATCTGAGTACTGCCATGTAGATACTTGACATAGCTATAGAATGCCTTGTGGCTGTCTTTAGAATCTGCAGCAATTTTGTTTTTGTAACAGGCTTTAGATGATTTGATAAGGGATCTCAGTTTTTTGCTGAGGCTGACAAGGGAGTGTTTCCAGTCTTGGGATTTCACTCTTTTCTGCAACAGTTTTTTTCTTCTGTTGTAGAGTTTGTTAATGGTAGGGGTCCACCAGATTGGCTTCCTTTTTTTGGAAGAGAGCATCTTGGTTCTGTTTGGTATGGCCCCTTCCATGCACGTGTATGTGCTCATACAGTGCATTGGTGTATGATTCAGCAGTCATACACCTATTTTCCATTTGAGTGGGCATCGTGAAGTTTGTCACCTCTGTTTTTAGGAGCCCAAAGTTGGCTTTGGAGAAGTTTTTTAAAGTGGTTTTCTTTAATGGAGGTGCAGGTGGGATGTGGATGCCCATGGTGATAAGCTTGTGGTCAGATCTGACCAGGGAGGAATTGATTTCAGGTGTAGAGCAATGGTCACCCATGTTAATAATGACCAGGTCAAGGATGTTTCTACCCTGGTGGGAATAAGTATGAGTTGATCTAGGGCGTGGGAATTAATGAATTCCAGAAAACGTTGTGCTAGTGAATTGGTACTTGAGTAATTTTCCCAGTTAATGGAGTGGTAGTTAAAATCTCTTAGTATAAGGGTAGTTAAAATCTCCTAGTATAGAGGTTGTACCCTAATATTTTCCAATGTGTTTAGGAATGTGGAGTGGGACTCTTGGGACATGGTGGGGGATCTATAGCAAGCTACAACCTGGATTGCAGTTTTACCTAGTGTTAGCTGTACCTGAAGTATCTTAGATTCGTTATGTTGGGCTATTTGTCTGGAGGTGTGCATATCTTTTATGAATATGGATACACCTCTGCCTTTAGTGCTTCAGTCTGGATTAGGGGGCCAAAAGGTGTGGTAAGAATTATAGCCTGGTAAAGCAGGAGTGCTCTCCTGAGCCTTGAACCAGGTGTCGGTCACTGCACAGATGTCACTGTTCTCCATTATTAGGAGTGCTTCGAGCGAGTGCATTTTGAGATTTAGGCTTCTAGCATTGAGTTTCTTAAGCCTCAGATTTTGTTTGCTTGTGGCTGTTATTCAAACAGTTGACCAGAATGAGCATTCATTTTGGTTAAACAACTTCAAACAAAGATGAGGCAGTCATCAAATGCCAAAGCTCTCCACTAAGTTACTCATAATCAAAACAAAAGAGGACCATAACTTTTTCTTTATACAGCAACCAACAACCATTCTCCTCAACTACAAATAGCTGCTGCAGGTTACAATAGAGAACTTATCCATCAGGCAGCTACTAGATAAAGAGGCAATGGTCCTGACAAAATATGAAAAAGAAGCATTTCTGTGAGTGTGAGAGCTGAAGACCTACAAATTTATTGATTTTATTTTTTATAAAAAAACTGTATTATTTTATTTTTATACTAGTTGTCTTTGCTATTAATAATCAATGCTTAATTTCAACAAAATACACTTATTGTGCTTATATTTTACATCAGTTTTATTGCTCTGATTTTTAAACGTATGTTTCGGAATCCTGGTATCCCAGAATTCTCTTGGACATTGGAAGGGTTATATTTTTATGTATGCAAATGTTAATGCAAATTAGCTGCCTAGAAGTTTGCTCAGTCATACCTCCTTCCAAAGAATATTTGCTGAGATTGCTAATGTCTGCAGGTTCAGAAGTAAGATACTACTTAGTCTGTGGTAGTAGTCAACCTTTTAGGGGAAAGCATTCTTATCAGCATTTCAATTTCTTCTTATCACCCCCTACTTAAAGGAAGTATTGTTAGTCTTAATATTATTTCATCATATCTGCAAAGGAAAATGCAGGTGGGTATTACTTCTATTCATGATAAATCTACCGCCCTAGAAAACAAAAATGGAGAAAAACTAAGGGTAATACTGCTCAATGCCAGAAGTCTAAACCTCAAGATGCACGCCCTCGAAGCCCTCCTCAGTATGGAGAACATCGATGTTTGTGCTGTGACTGAAACCTGGTTCAAGGCTCCTGAGAGCACCCCAGCACTATCAGGTTATACCTCATATCATGCGTTCCGGCCCCAAAATCCGGACCGAACTACAAAAGGAGGGGGAGTATCCATATTCATAAAGGATACCCACACCTCCAGGTTAGTGGCAACGCACGAAGCATCGGAGACCATCCAGGTGCAATTAACCATAGGTAAAACTGCCCTACAGTTTGTAACATGCTACAGACCACCTTCTCAAACTCAGGAAACCCACACAGCCTTCCTGAAGACACTGGAGAGTATAAATGTCTCTCCAAACACCATCATATTGGGTGACTTCAACTACCCAAACATAGACTGGGAACATTACTCAAGCCCCAACACCCTAGCCCAAAGGTTCCTTGAGTTCATAAACTCAAATGCTATGGAACAACTAGTCACCATTCCCACAAGAGGAGAAAATATACTAGACCTGATCATCACAAACATGGGGACAAAATGCTCCACACCGGAAGTATATCCCTCATTGGTGAGATCAGACCATAAATTAATCTCACTGGAGATCCACATCCCGCCCCCACCCCCAGCAAAAAAGACCACAGTGAAGAACTTCTCAAAAGCAAACTTCACACTTCTTAAGACTGGAGTGGTATCCTTCAAGGCCCCCGAGCCAGTGGAAACCACAACCCACACTGCTGAAACCCTTACAAATGCCTTCTACGAGCACCTCCAGGAATGTATGGATCAAGCAATCCCTAATAAAATCAAGACCTTTTCCACCAAAGGCAGGCGCCCGGTCTGGTGGACTCCAGCCATAAACAAACTCTACAACAAGAGGAGAAAGCTACTACATGACAGAGCAAAATCCCTAAATGGGAAGGCATCTCTGATCAATACTAGCAAAAAACTACGATCACTCATAAAATCATCCTAGGCCAACTTTGAGAGAAAAATCGCTAATGACACAAAAGACAATCATAAAGCCTTCTTTAGCTATGTTAGAAACCTGGGTGGAAACTCCCAGATATGCTCAGAATTAGTCCAAAATGATAAAAAAATCACTGAACCCACAGACATTGCCAACATACTGGCAGACAGGCTCAGTGCAAATTTCTCCCCCCCCCCCCCCCAAAGGAGAAATATCTATCCCACCAGAGTCTAGCCTCCCAAACATCTCAGATGCCCAGGTGAGAGCTGCTCTCTCTAAAGCAAAAAACACAGCATCAATGGGACCGGACGGTGTCCCCGGCTGTGTGCTACACGAACTCAATGAGGAACTAAACCCACACATAAGGCTGCTGTTTAATCTTAGCCTTACTACAGGATACGTACTCAAAGAATGGCGTACAGCAACTGTGGTCCCACTCCACAAAGGCGGTGCTTCTACGGACCCTGGAAATTACCGCCCCATAAGCTTGACGAGCCTTGTCTGCAAAGCTATGGAGAGGATCATAATGGAACTCATAAATAAAGACATTGGGGACCTACAGACACTGGATCCTACCCAATTTGGCTTTGTCAAGGGCAGATCCTGCCTCTTGAACTTGGTCGACTTTTCAAACAGTCACTAAGGCCATTGATGAGGGTAAGGCAGTTCACACAGCCTACCTTGACCTAGCAAAAGCATTCGACACAATACCCCACTCGGGCATCATAGAAAAGCTCACCAGCTTAGATGTAAACCCATATGTCACAAGATGGGTTGCAAACTGGCTCAACGACAGAACACACAGGGTTAGAGTTGCTGGTGCCATGTCAGACTCTAAGCCGGTCACGAGCGGTGTCCCACAGGGCTCAGTCCTGGGCCCCTCTTGTTTGGCATTTATTTTTCTGAAGTGCAGGCAAACATAGGGGGATTGTGGCTGACAAAATTTGCAGATGACTGCAAACTGGGCACCATAATTGACACTCCATCAGACACAGACATCCTCCAGAAAGGTCTCATAGAAATGGATAACTGGTGCCAGAGCCATGGCCTTAAGCTAAATGCCAAAACTGTATAGTCATACCCTTTGGGAAAAACAAGGTAACCCCTAATTACCACATAGGTGGTAATCCATTAAACACGGAAGAAGTTATCAGGGACCTGGGGACCCAAGTTGACAGTAACCTCTCTTTTGACACTCACATTGCCAAAGTGGTTAGGAAGACCTTCTACATTGCCCACCTGATCATGAAGGATTCACATCCAGATCAGGAGAGGTCATTGTACCCCTGTACTCTTCACTTATCAGACCAATGATTGAGTACAACGCCCCATTCGGAATGTACCTTACCCGACACCTGCAGCAGTTGGAAAGACCCCAAAAGTTCCTCACCAAAAGGATAAAGGCTCAAACATATGTCATACGATGCCCGACTGAAGAAACTCCAGCTCTATTCAGTCTCATACCATCTGCTCAGAGGTGATCTGTGCCTGACATACAAGGCCATGTCCAACCCGGAATTAATGGACATGCTCCACCTCAAAAATCCAAATCCACCAGAGCCACGAGAGCAAGAGACTTAAACCTCAACACGGATATAAATAGGACGTGCTGGAGGGACAGATTCATCACCCAGAGACTCCCTATACTATGGAACAGAATCCCAGTCCATGTGAGGCAGAGCCCCTCACTGACTCTGTTCAAGAGAAATCTTGACGAGTGGATGGGAGATCATAGGTTTACCCCGGGAATCATCTCTGTATCACTGCTGGACAGAGGCACAGCAAACTAATGGGTATAGTATTCTCATCCTAAGGGGTGGTGAAAGCCGCACACACTCTGGCTAGGCTTATAAATGCCCTAGGGCAGATAGCCTAGTATGAACCTATGAACCTATGAACCTATGAACATTTACTCCAATTTTCTTGTGCTGAAATATTCTCCCTCCGCATTTACTTATGCATTTCTACTATAGTTCATGAAATTCAGTCACTTTATTCCACCTTTTGAAGCAAGCTTGATTCTAACCTAAATATTATCGATAGTTATTTATTTACTATTTCTTTACCAGGAGGGTGGCTTGGTCAATAAACTCTTTTCAGCCACAACCAAGCAATGTGGTCCACATAACTGATCTCTGAAAAAAATACTATCCCCTTTAAAATTGCTTTGCACCCACTGTACAATGTATCATAATTTCCATCCGCCTCAAAAACTCTCCTTTCCCTTATATTTTCCCCAGTATTTTCTTTATTTAATTATCTCAAATGCAAAAAGCATACATATATTTGAGTACTGGTATTTCCTGCATAATCCATTGCTAACAATCAATAAACTTTTGACTTACAACGTAATAAATACAGAACTAGTAAGAAGAATGCTATTTTAAATTATAACATTACAGTGCTTCACAAAGTTAATTTAATCATTACAATTGCATTAAGTTAGAATCAAGCTTGCTTCAAAAGGTGGAATAAAGTGACTGAATTTCATGAACTTCTCAGCGCTTCTGTGGATCACTAGTGATATCTGCATTGCTTACTGTACTTATTTCCTTGTTTCACTTGAAAGAAAGTTACTGTTTGTCGTTTTTGCATTTAGTTACTTGTAACACATTGCACTCAAGTTACCTGGCACTTGCTCACTAAAGCAATTATATAAGTCAGCACTAAAAATTAAAAGCACTACACCCTCACTCCCCACTGGCCCTTGTTTTCAATTAAGGATTTCCCAATATTATTCTAGCATGTCCAAAGGTCAGTTGTCAATCTCCTCTCCGGTCCAGCTGGTGAATCTGGGAATCTTGAGGCAATGTTATAACTGCCTCATGTACACAGACAACCCTCTCCTCCTCCCACATAACACAAATACTTGCGAGAGATGCAGCTATTTAGCCAAACTGGAGGCTGAGCTCTCTCAACTCAGGACTGGCAAGACCAGACAGGAGGAGAAGGCAACTACACACACCACAAAACCAGCCTCACATAATGCTACCACTCCACTGAATCAAACACATAAACACACAAAGACATACTCGGAGGCTCTGAGTAAAAATTTACCTAAACAGCAGAGGCCTCCAAAGCAGACACCCAAACAACTGCTACCTCAAGACACCCCACAAGCAACACATAAACCACAAAAGCAGTGTGCAAAGCAGTCACAGCCCTTAAGGCCAAATACAACACCAAACATACTTGTCATAGGTGACTCCATAGTCAGACACACTGACGTCCCACTCACCAGGCTGAACAAGGAGAGGGTCACAGTAAGCTGCCTATCGGGCGCTAGAATCCGCCACATAACACAAGCACTGGGTCACTCCACAGCAAGTACAAATATGACACAGTCATTGTCCATGCTGGTGTGAACGACCTGAGACGTACCTCCCTGGACTGCATGAAAAGAGACATAGAGGAGCTCTCTGATTATGTAGCCCAGGCAGGTATGACCCTAACCCTGAGCAGTATCCTTCCTTCACCAAGAATGATGCCACAATATAGAGACAAGATGATCAGCTTTAACAATTGGCTTAATGTCTGGTGTCATTCAAAGGGGATCCAGTGTCTGTCTGCCTGGGATGACATGCTTGACAAGCCACGCTGCTTCGCAAGGGACGGCTTGCACCTGTCACCCTGGGATTCCGGATATTGGCTAAGGCTCTTGCCACCCCATAGTGCCTTTTTAGGCAAGGCTCAAATTCTAAACCTACCACCCTAGAAAACAAACATGGGAAGAAATTGAGGGTAATGCTGCTCAATGCCAGAAGTCTAAATCTCAAAATGCACGCACTCGAGGCCCTTCTCAGTATGGAGAACATCGATGTCTGTGCTGTAACTGAAACCTGGTTCAAGGCTCCTGAGAGCACCCCGGCACTATTAGGTTTTACCTCATATCATGCGTTCCGTCCCCAAAACCCGGACCACTCCACAAAAGGAGGGGGTGTATCCATATTCATAAAGGATACTCACACCTCCAGGTTGGTGGCAACGCATGAAGCTGCGGAAACCATCCAGGTGCAACTAACCATAGGCAAAACTGCTCTACAAATTGTAGCATGCTACAGGCCACCCTCTCAAACTCAGGAACCCCACACAGCCTTCCTGAAGACACTGGAGGGTATAAATGTATCTCCAAACACCATCATATTGGGTGACTTCAACTACCGAATATAGACTGGGAACATTACTCAAGCCCTAACTTTCTAGCCCAACGGTTCCTGGAGTTCATAAATTCAAATGCCATGGAACAGCTAGTCACTGTTCCCATGAGAGGAGAAAATATACTAGATCTCATTGTCACAAACATGGGGACAAAATGCTCCACACCGAAGTATATCCCTCATTGGTGAGATCTGATCATAAACTAATCTCACTGCAAATCCACATCCCGCGCCCACCCCAAACAAAAAGACCATAGTGAAGAACTTCTCTAAAGCAAACTTCACACTACTCAAGACTGGTGTGGTATCCTTCAAGGCCCCTGAGTCAGAGGAAACCACAACCCAAGCTGCGGAAGCCCTTACAAATGCCTTCTATGAACACCTCCAGGACTGCATGGATCAGGCAATCCCAAATAAAACCAAGACTCTTTCCACAAAGGGCAAACGTCCAGTCTGGTGGACCCCAGCCATTAACAAACTTTACAATAAGAGGAGAAAGCTATTACATGATAGAACAAAATCCATAAAAGGGAAGTCACCCCTGATCATTATTAGTAAAAAATACGAGCACTCATAAAATCAACTAAGGCCAATTTTGAGAGAAAAATTGCCATGGATTCAAAGGACAATCATAAGGCCTTTTTCAGCTATGTTAGGAACCTGGGTGGAAACTCACAGATATGCTCAGAATTAGTCCAAAATGATACAAAAATCACTGAACCCACAGACATTGCCAACATACTGGCAGACAGGTTCAGTGCAAACTTCACCCCTCTCCCCTAAAGGAGAGATAACTATCCCAGCCGAGTGTAGCCTCCCGGACATCTCAAATGCGCAGGTGAAAGCTGCTCTCTAAAGCTAAAAACACAGCATCAATGGGACCGGATGGTGTCCCGGCTGTGTGCTACACGAGCTAAATGAGGAATTAAACCCGCACATAAGGCAGCTGTTTAATCTCAGCCTTACCACAGGATACGTGCCCAAGGAGTGGCGTACGGCAACTGTGGTCCCACTCCACAAAGGTGGCACCTCTACGGACCCTGGTAATTACTGCCCCATAAGCTTAACAAGTCTAGTCTGCAAAGCTATGGAGAGGATCATAATGGAGCTCATAAACAAAGATATAGGGACTTGCAGACATTGGACCCGACCCAGTTTGGCTTTGTCAAGGGAAGATCATGCCTTTTGAACTTGGTCGACTTCTTCGAAATAGTCACCAAGGCCATTGATGAGGGAAAGGCAGTCCATACAGCCTACCTTGACCTTGCAAAGGCTTTCGACACAATACCCCACTCGGGTATTGTAGAAAAACTTACCAGCTTAAATGTAAACCCATATGTCACAAGATGGGTTGCAAACTGGCTTAAGGACAGAACCCACAGGGTTAGAGTTGCTGGCGCTGTGTCAGACTCCAAGCCGGTCACAAGTGGTGTCCCACAGGGCTCGGTCCTTGGCCCCTATTGTTTGGCATCTACTTCTCAGAAGTACAGGCCAACATGGGAGGACTTTGGCTGACAAAGTTTGCAGATGACTGCAAACTGGGCCATAGTGGAAAGTGCATCGGACACGGATATCCTTCAGAAGGGACTCACTGAAACAGATAGCTGGTGCCAGAGCCATGGCCTGAAGTTAAACGCCAAAAATGTATAGTCATACCCTTCGGGAAAAACAAGGTAACCCCAAGCTACCATATAGGTGGCAATCCACTAAGCACAGAAGAGGTTATCAGGGACCTGGGGACCCAGGTTGACAGTGGCCTTTCTTTTGACACTCACATTGCTAAAGTGGTTAGAAAGACCTTCTACATTGCCCACCTGATCACGATGGACTTCACATCCAGATCTAGTGAGGTCATTGTTCCCTGTACTCTTCACTTATCAGACCAATGATCGAGTACAATGCCCCATTCGGGATGTATCTCACCCGACATCTGCAGCAATTGGAGAGACCCCAAAAGTTCCTCACCAAAAGGATAAAGGGACCCCAAAATCTGTCATATGCTGCCAGATTGAAGAAACTCCAGCTCTATTCAGTCGCATACCGTCTGCTCAGAGGTGACATGTGCCTGACATACAAGGCCATGTCCAACCCGGAATTAATGGACATGCTCCACCTCAAAAATCCAAATCCACCAAAACCACTAGAGCAAGCGACTTAAACCTTAGCACGGATATAAATAGGACGTGCTGGAGGGATAGATTTATCACTCAGAGACTCCCTATGCTGTGGAATAAAATCCCGGTCCATGTGAGGCAGAGCACCTCGCTGACTCTGTTCAAGAGAAATCTAGACCTGTGGATGGGAGATCGTAGGTTTACCCCGGGAATCATCTCTGGGTCACTGCTGGACAGAGGCACAACAAACTAATGGGCACAGTATTTTTTCATATAAGGGGTGGCGTAAGCCACAATAATTTGGGCTAGGCTTATAAATGCCTTAGGGCAGATAGCCTAGTATAAACCTATGAACCTATGAACCTATGAACTGCACTCATAAAATAGTATATGACAACCCACTGGACTACTTTATAGAAAATCTGCTTTCAAATTTCTAAATGTATAATAACAAGCACCTACATTTAAAAAAAACAGTTCAATGAATGGGGATTAGCTGTCTTATTAATAACCTGGCTTCTCTAGTTTTTTTCATCAGAAACTCATCAGATGCAACTAGTTCCAGTGTGTGTGTGTGCTGCATAAGCTATGGCTCCTCCTTTATAACTTTATTAATCTAGTTAATGTGTTCAGTATTCTGACCCTAACTGGTACCGCTTTTGTAAATAGTTATTGTATATGCTGTTGTTATTTTAAATTTCATCATGTAAGTTTCAACTCATATGTGTTATCCAGTCAGGCATCATCCTAACAATGCCATCCATCCTAAGCACCTTTTATTTCATGCTGCAAACTTTTTTAGAGTAGTATCCACAGACAGACCTGCAGCTACAAGCTTTTACATTACAACAGGCCTATGTATCACACTATCACTATGTTGATACATTGCAACAAGTCTATGTACAGGTCTGGACTTAAAGTGAAATGATGACTGGACACACACACACACACACCCCAGTCCTCTCCTCTGAGTCCTTCTCCTTTGGGCTCCCCATACCATCCCTGTTACCTTTTTCTTCCTTATCTCACATTTTGCCTTACTCTAAGCTTTTATATGCTCTCTGAAGCATTTACACAACCTTTTCATCCAATAATAGCTTGAACAGAAATTATGATTAAGGAAAGAAATTCACTGTTGTGGTTCAGCTTTAGTTTTCCTTGCATCCTTCAACACACCTTTCCTGAACAAGACAGCCCAGTAATAACCATTTAGAAAATAACTCAAGTCAGGGCCCAAGAAGCCACAGGTTTACAGATGGTCTGGGATGCATTTTAGAGCAGTTTTTAACATTTTACTCCAATGGTTGCCTAAATAAAAATTATGAAGAAAAAAAGAATTTCAGTCTTATTTTTAAGGCTTAATTTTCAAAGCTGACAAAATTGTAGCTTACAGTAAACTAACAAGCCAGTAGTTGTGAGAATATTTAAGTCTTATCTGGAAATACTGCCTACCTCCCTAACTCTCTAATAAAGACAAGTCACTGCCTATGCATCCCTCTGGTGTTAGACTGGGATGAAAGCAGAAATTTAAATTGCCTTTGTCATATATTTCAAGTGACTGATGATATACATATACATATGTATATGTGCCTAGTATGTGATTGTGAGAATGATTTCAGTAATATTCAAATTTGTTGCGCCTAGACAGTACACCGCTCTTACACAAGCTATAGTAACCTTCTTTGTATACCTCTGAGGTCTGTGAGAAACACTGCCCTCAGCTCAGACACAAGCTATAATGACTTCATGTGCACACCTCTAAGGTTTGACTGTGATGAAAATTAAAGATGTAATATCCACACAATCTCTAGCCCATAACCTGTAGCAGCTTTATGTACACACACACATTTGAGCAGGGCTGGTTTTAGAATTGGTGTGGTTGTAAACAGAGGCAATTATTAGCTTTATCCTAAAAGGGTCATATCTCAGCACCATTCAGGTTAAAATTCAGAAAATTGATACATTTTTCTCCAACAAGCATCCAAGAATATCTAAGTGTCTGAATGTTCTGTGATATATGTTCTGTCTTACTTTAAATATAATTACTTGTTAGGTACATTTTTACTGATACACAGAAGAATAATGTCTGTGTCTCATTGATGTTTTTACACACACACACACACACACACACACACACACACACACACACACACACACACAACATGCTGCATAAGCCACAGCAGTACTAGTTATGTAATTAATTTCAGCAAACAGCAATGCCTTTGTGCAACATTGGTACTGCCACACCAGATTAGTCACTGCTGTTTAGCAGTCATCAAACAGCAGAAGCAGTAAGATTTATCCCATTGAGGAGTAATGCATACTTGTCACTGTCCCTACTTTCACAGACCTTCCCTGATTTTGTTCATACTTTGCTTTATCCTTCGTTAAAAGTCTGATTTGCTGGTAAATCATTCAGGATTACAAACAGTCAATTAATCCAGACATCTGAGTTTTATACTTATTGTCCAAAAATAGATGTTGATGCAAAATATGTTATTCTAGTAACTTTATAAGTGAATTAGAGAAATATTTAAACATATTTATGATTCTGAGCATTTATTCTATTATTTTTGGGACTGTACTGAATTCTAAGCAAAGAAATTGAGTTATAGAATCAGGTGTTCTGGTATTAGTTATAAACTGAAAGAGAAACTATCCCTGATGATCGAAGCATCAGCTCTTCTTAAAATCAAAGTTTGCACTGAGGTAAGTCACCTCTGGGCTTTGATCCTCTACTAAGAAGAAACTATCCTGATGATGGGATCAATCAGCTCTTCTTAAAATCAAGTTTTGCGCAGTGTAAGTCACTCTGGGCTGGCTGTCCCTCTAGTGCTTATATTGTTCATGTTCATTATCATCTTCATCCTAACAGGGTCATATCACAGCCCTGTTCATGTTAAAGAGGATAATTAGGAAATTAATGCATTTTCATTCCTCATTTTTCCCCAATCAGCAGCAGCTTTATGGTTTTGCAGGGAAAAAAAGCTGCTAATGTAGTTAGTTTTAGTGGAGCAAATGTCCGAAAGCAGGGTTTAACTAAGCCAGGAGCACTATGTCAGTAGTAAAATATTTAATGGCATTCTGATGCCTGTTACTTGACAAAACACACTACATTACTACAATAATATCTTTTTTTTTTTTAGGGAGATATAAATAGATATTACCCTCATAGTTTAGTAGTAATGCAAAGACTGCTGCACTAGCTTTTGCTGGTTTTACAGATGTGACAAAATATCAGGATGTATCCAGTTAAAATTCTAATAAAGAGTTCTGATGACAAAACAACTTTCAGTAGTGCTAGTCAGTATTTTTCTGCTACAGGTTATTTTTTTCTTTTAATGTTTTTTTTTCTTAATATAATGACTTTATATCTGAGTGAATTGAAAAGTACAACAGGAAAAAACTTTCATTAATAAATTTTCACAACAATACTTTTCCAAGTTTAAAAGTTTTTTAACCTGAAGAAGCACTATTGGAAAAGTGTGTTAAAAAAGTTTTTCCTGTGGTGATTTCAATTGGAGTTTTGTTGGAGCTTTTCTGACCAGACACATCTTTACCTGCTGGGCCTTTTCTTTTGTTTGCTTGAATTAAAAAGTACAGCCTTTTGTGCTGTAAGCTTATGAAAGTAGGTTTAAAGCAATGTAACTTCTCTTCCTTCCTCTTTTTTGTAGTAGTGTCTTCTTTTTCTTTCGGCTGCTCCTGTTAGGGGTCGCCACAGCAGATCACCTGTTTCCATTTCCTCCTGTCCTCTGCATCTTGCTCTGTCACACCAACCACCTGCATATCCTATCTCACCACATCTATAAACCTTATCTTAGGCCTTCCTCTTTTCCTGTTACCTGGCAGCTTCATCCTTAGCATCTTTTTTCCCAAAATACTCTGCATCCCTCCTCAGCACATGTCCAAACCAATGTAATCTTGCCTCTCTGGCTTTGTCTCCAAACCTTCCAACCTGGGCTGACCCTCTAATATACTTATTCCTAATCCTGTCCATCCTCATCACACCCAGTGCAAATCGTAACATCTTCAACTCTGCCACGTCAAACTCTGACTCTTGCCTTTTTGTCAATGCCACTGTCTCCAACCCATATTTTTTGTAGTAGTGTAGGATCCTAAATTTACCTTAACTTTTCTTAGGTGAATGTTACTATCTTGACCACCATTCTATTGTTGAATGCCTTCCTCTACATTCTTTGGCACTTAAGTATTCCCTCTGTGATATATCTACATTTTGTTAGACTTCAGACCCATGGGCATTTTAGCTTATTGTCTCCATGGCATTTCTGTTTGTTTACTGACATTTCCAACATGCTATCTCCTTGAGTCTTGTTTTGTAGTGTCACACAAGTGAGTTTAACCAACTATTCATCAGTCTTGGTTCCTTTATCTTATTTTTTTCTTTTTTCAATCACAGAAGCCTTTGCCATCTGCAGCTCATAGTGCTGTGGCAGCCATATGTTGCTCTTATTCTGTATAAAACAGTCCAATGACTTGCATACATTGCAGGAAGTATACAATTCTCTGTTATCTACTGATAACTCATTGGTGAAGCTATGCCCTTATTTTCTTTGCTGTCCTACTTTGCCTCAAGAAGGAACTTTTTTTGTTCATTTGTATGTGCCTATGCTGATTTCTGTATCCTGCAATGGACCTCATTTTCTGAAAGAAAGGACAGGTTTTGCAGTTATGGGATGTCCTCCCCATACACTTTACAGTCTTATACATCTGATTTTTGGCTAGTATTTTAGTGTCAGTGTCAGTGGTTTAGCAGGATTGCTGACACTGTGATGCTGCATAATGGGGGTGCTGCACACCTGAATATATCGTCCTTTGGATGAGGCATTAAACTGAGGTCCCATCTGCTCCAGTTGGTGGTAGTCCAGGTAGATGGAAAAGACTTCACTGCACCTATTGAAAAGTGTAGAGTCCATCCATATATTATGTATTGAAAAAATTACATATTTACAAATACACACCAAAATGCACTCCTCCAGCTCTTGCATCTATAACTACTTTCTTATTTTTCTTAAAATGTCTGTTACATTCCACTGCTTATTCAACAAAATTTAATTTCTTTTTGCAGTCCATGTCTCCTAGATGATCCAAAAAATATTAACATCACTTTTACTTTCCCCTTTCAGATCATAATACCCATATAAAATCATAAACATAATTACATGTTCTACTTTTTCAATAATTCCCATTAACTTCTTTTTATGTATTCATTGCCAACATTTTAACACTTTCACATTCCAACAAAAAATAAGAAATAAAATGATTCTAACCATTTACAATATAAACATAGTGTATTATACATTATTTTATATAACTTACTACTTTCCCCTGAAGCTTATTGACAGATAATCAACTAAGAAAGTCTTAATACGTACTATAACTTTCCAACCATTTTTTTTTCATTTCTTAATAGTTTTTACAATATCCCTATATAAGCCTTCCCAAAGATTCACACAAAAAGCTTTTAACATAATATTCTCATAGTACTCTTTCTTGCTGTCGTGCACATTTTTCATAGTTAAATTCCATGACAGCAATTTTACTTTAAACTTGTTCATTTCTTTAGTCTGTTCTTCCCTTCCTTCTTTTATGTATCAAGTCCTCCAATAAATCTTCATATTTATTCCCAAAAACATATGTTATATTCTCATCCCTTTTACTACTCATTATTCTCATCAACAAATACATTAATATAAAGGCCCCATAAACTTTAGGGGTTTAAAATCTAAACCACCCTCAATAACATTCAAATAAACAACATCCCTCTTAACAGGGTTTAATGCGGAACTCTAAATTAAACAAAAAAGTCTGTAATATATTCTTTTCTTTTCTTTGTATGATGAAATAATATAGACTTTAGCTAAACAGGCTGTTTTCTCCAATATGATAACAAGATATACTTCCTTCCTAAAAGACAACAGAAAAACTTTCCTAAAAGGAATGTTTCTCTGACATAACCTATGAGCTCATCCCATCTCTTTTTTACAACTTCCAAACTACCAAAGGGAACACCCAGTAAACTTATTCACATTTTGTTAAACTCTACACCATTGATCTTGTTATTTTCACCAAATCCTTTACTTTGTTTCTTTACACAAAGTTAATCCTACATGTCTTAATAAAAACTTAAATAATTCAACATTTCCCTCATCCATAACTTGCTTTTTGCAATAATAATAATAATATTATCTGTATAAGATATAAATATGAAAATACCTATTATTGCACAAGCTCTTTTTTCATATCTTTTTACATTTTACTACATAAAATATTCACAATTAAGGAAAATAAGACACTGCTCATGGGGCAACCTCAATATATCCCTCTTTCAATACTTAAACTTGAAGACATCTACCATTAACTAACACTTTTACCTCACTATAATGAAATGCAGATTTTAAAATGTTCTAAAATTTTCATTCAACTCCATATTCTTCCAATATATCCCACATAGCTCTATAACTAACATTGTTAAAGGCCTTGTTCACATGTCATATCATAATTCTAACTTCCTCTTTCTTTCTTACAATATTATCAACCATCCCTCTTATAATAATTAGTAACTTTTGACTATCCCTACCTTTGATTCTATAAATACCTTATCACATAACTTTATAAAGTACTCCTTCAAACCTCTTCAAAATTATTTTCATAAAAAGTTTATAATCTGAGTTATTCAACATGATAGGTCTCCAACTTCTTATCTTTTTTTTCTCTGTTTTTCCATATATATTTTATAACTCCTAAACATACTTCTTTTTGCATTTCTTCCTTATTCAACCACTCATTAAATATCCTAACTAGCATCTAGTATAACTTTAAATCACATTTGTATTTGTGTAAATAAAGGGAAGTTTTCTTTGGGATTCACCACTTGGCAGCTTTTGGAATTCATTGCAACACCTTGCAAGTGCTTTTTGTATATTTAAATCACATTCCTTATAGATTCCATAACCCTACCTACTTATTCTTCACATAAAATATTCTTTTAAAATATTCAGTGCCCCATCCACTTCCTCTAATGTTAGTTATTTATTAAGCAAATCCTTTGCTTATTTTGAAAACTTCTTTACTTCCCATTCCATCTTATTTACTTTATTTGTATACATTACTTTAATGTACTCTTCAATAGTTTTCTTAACATCCACCTATTTATACCTAACATTTCTTTCCTTATTCTTCATTTCCCTCACTAAACATGTTGCTAAAATTGGTAAAAGTGTTGTTTTCTTCAAACAACTTATTTTGTACATCAAAATGCTTTTCATTATTGTTTCCCAAACACAATAACAATTCCTTATTCAACTCACTGTATTTCTTTTTCTGCATTGTTCTACTATATAATTCTACCTGCAAATATAATGTCTTATATTTCTCTCTACAATGTAACAAACACTCAATACATGAACTGTATGAGGGACCCATTGACTCACTGTCCTCTCACAATTGCTTTATTTCTTCATTTAAAGCAATAATCCCTCTCTATGTACATCTTTTAATTTCTTTTCCTTGATAATTTTATAATGTTATTATTTTTCCAAGCTCCACCAAAACTCCTCTGTGATCTGAAAAGCATCTAACATGTAACAATATAATCACCTATCACCAGCTTTACATTCTCAGAATCAATAAATGAATCCATTTATGTGTGCAAACTTCTTCTTTTATATGTCCATTGATCTTACTTCCAAGATCTTAAATGTCCTTATTTCATGACATCCTTAATTTTTTAACATTGTTTCCCAACTTTCATTTTACTGTTCTAATACTGCAATTAAAATCTCCAAAATAAAAATAATAATAATTATATTAACAGATACATATGGCAAAATGTCTTCAAATAACTCTCCCCCTATCTTAGTAATAGTATAAGCACATAAACCTATAAGCCTATAAACATTACACCCTCTTCTACTGTCAATGATAGTTAACCTCCCAAGGTTTCTAATACACACATTTAACACCTTAATATTTTCTCTAAGCAAAATAGCTTACCCTGAACATCTTTCCACTTCTAAATTCCATATTATCTGAAGATTTTCAAACTGAATCCTATCCATATCTAAAAAAACTTAGTGTCTTGTAAACAAACAAAAAAAATCTGCATTCTGATTCTTACACCATACAGTCTTTTAGCAGTATTGATTAAACTATAAACATTCACAGAAATTAACTTTACATTACTCTTTTCTATTTTCCTTAACGTTTGGAGGCATTTTTTGTTTCCTTTTCCTCACCTTTAATATCACCAATGGTACTTTTCCTATTTTCTTGCAGTCTTTGCTTTCCTTTTCTCCTAAATCTAACTTTACACTATCTGCTTCTTTGCCTAATTCTACTTCCATGTCTACTAGATTTTTATCCACTATATTTTCATATGGATGGCACAGTGGATAGCATTTTCAACTTACACCAAGAGGGTCCCCAATTTGATTCTCAGCTGGGCTACTGTGCAGAGTCTACATGTCCTCCTTGTGTCTGCATGGGTTTCCCCTGGATACTCCAGTTTCCTCTCACATTCCAAAGGCATGCAGTAGGTGGATTGGACACTCTAAATTGGCCTTAGGTGTAAACATGTGGGGTATGAAAGAACAGTCATGGCAGGACTAACCACCCAGTGGTATGAATCTTGTCTCTACATGATTGTCACTGTTGAAGTAACACCATAACCCCATGTGCAAAAAAATGGGAAAAAGGGTAGTAGATGGATAGATTTTCATTACAACATCACTCATCTAAACCTGCACTACTTTCTTCAGCAGCTATTATAGTTTTCATATCATCCACCCTCACTTTCCCTTTATTACACAAAATACTGCAATCCTTTTTTTGTTTTAATAAAAAAAATACACAATCATACATATAGAAAAGAAAAACAAATTTATATATGTATTTACAAATAATATCAATTAGTATCAAATATGATGAGTCATTATAAATATTAATATTTATGACATTTGGCTAATGAATATAACTTTTCAACAATTGATATGGAGTCAATAAATTGTTTAAAATAATTTTGTTCTTCATAGACCTTAATGACATAGTTGTTATAACACACTTCAGTGACAATTTTGATGAATTATTTAAAAGATGATGCAAAGTCTTTCTTCCAGTTTTAGGTGATTACTTTTTCTTATTACTGCTAACAGAGTCCAAACTATGGAAAAATCTTGAGACTTTATACATTCTGGAATAGGTACATTTATTAAAAATTAAGGATTCTGAAACATTACAATTGTCATTCTACAATGCTTTAAGAATCTCTAGAAAATCAAAGCAAAACTTTTCATTTTCCCATAACCATAAAAAATGTGATACCAGGCAGGTTTTAGATTTTTTTTTTAAAAAATGTCAGCAAGGAATAGCATCTGTATAAACATCTTACTTATTTTATTAGGTGTAATGAAAGTTTTATGTAAATATTTTCATGTAAATATTTTCATATATATATATATATATACTTGAAGTATTGCTAATAGATTTTAAAATTAAATCCTTTGGAGAATGATTTTTAACAATATGTAAATTATCATTTAGAAGAAAATTCCATAATTTATCATCAATCAATAATAAATTATAGTAATAATTTATTTAAATTTGACACCACTGGGATTATATTTTCATTACTATTAACAACTATCGAAATACAATCTATTAAGAATATTTTTATTTTGAATTCTATTAATTAAATATTTGTTTTTATTAAAATTAGAACAAGGATTACTAATAATTTTTGTATAACCAATCAAGATTGTGTTTGTTAATTACCCCTTCTGTCATTAGCCTTTTATTTTTCTGCATAAAATCTGACCAATAAATAAAATTATTTTATTTAAGATATGTTGTTTTTTTTTCAATTTGTCTACTTATACTGACTTTTATTTTTGGATAGGTTATGGTAATATTATGAAAAAACAAGTTTTAAGATAAGGATATTTAAAGTAATTTTAGGTTCATAGGTTCATAGGTAGGTACTAGGTTATTGGCACTATAAGCCTACTCAAAAAGGTACCCTGGCTTTTGCCACCCAAGAAAATTATTTTCCTATGCCACTTTCGAGCAGAGCCACAGAAGTAATTCCTGGGGTGAATTTCCTATTTCCCATCCAGTCATCAAGATGTTTCTTGAAGAGTGCTAATGAGGAGCTTTGCTTGATATAGATAGGCAGTTTGTTCCAGAGTATGGGAAGTCTCTGGGACAGGAATCTATCCCTCCAGCATGTTCTGTTTATTGTGGTGAAAAGGTTTAGGTCCCTAGAGCATGTAGCTTGGAGGGATTGGGATTTCTTTAAGTGGAGCATGTCCAAGAGCTCTGGGTTTGACATAGCTTTGTATGTTAGGCAGAGATTGCCTCTGAACAGGTGATATGCAATGGAGTAAAGCTGTAGTTTTTTGAGATGGTCTGTGTAGGGCATCTGTTTGAGGCTGGTAATCCTCTTTGTGAGGTATTTCTGTGGTGTTTCCAGTTGTTGTAGATGTCTTGTGAGGTACATACCAAAAGGAGCATTGTACTCTTTAATGGGTCTAATGAGTGATGAGTAGAGGTGAACAATGACCTCTTTTTTCCAGGATGAGAAACCTTTTGTCATGAGGTGTGCCACATAGAAGGATTTCCTGACTACTGTGGTGATGTTTTTATCAAAGGAGATACTACTGTCCACCTGTGTCCCAAGGTCTGTTATCACACTTTCAGTGTTAGGTTTACTACCGCCTATGTGGTAGTTCATGGGTACAGAGTTTTTACCAAAGGGGATGACAATACACTTTTTGGCATTGAGCTTGAGGCCATGGCTTTGACACCAGGCATCTGTCTCAGTGAGGCCCTTTTGTAGGATGTCCACATGGTTAGGAGTTTCGATTATGGCTCCTAGTTTGCAGTCATCTGCGAACTTCATTAGCCAAAGACCATCTGTGTTAGCCTGTACTTCAGAGAAGTAGGTACCAAACAGGAGAGGACCCAGGACTGAACCCTGTGGTACTCCACTTGTCAGTGGTCTGATGTCGGATTTGGAGTCTGCTACTTTCACAATGTTGGTTCTGTCAGTGAGCCAGTTGGCAACCCATCTTGTGACATAGGGATCTATACCTAGCTTAGTTAGTTTATCTATAATTCCAGAGTGGGGAATGGTGTCGAAAGCCTTGGCAAGATCTAGCTATGCTGTGTGAACCACCTTACCCTCGTCTTCGTCTTTGGTGACTGCTTCAAAGAAGTCTATCAGGTTTAGGAGACATGACCTGCCTTTTACAAACCTGAACTGGGTGAGGTCCAGAGTTTGGAGATTACCAATGTCTTTGTTTATAAGTTCTATGATGATATGTTCCATGGCCTTGCAGACCAAGCTTGTCAGGCTAATGGGGCAGTAGTTCCCAGGGTCTGTGGTGGCTCTCCCTTTGTGGAGTGGGATAACCATTGCTGTGCATCATTCAGTGAGCACAATAGGCTGTTTCAACCACCTTAGCCTCATCTACGGCTTTGGTGACTGCTTCAAAGAAGTCTATTAGGTTTAGGAGACATGATCTGCCTTTTACAAACCCAAACTGGGTGGGGTCCAGAGTTTGGAGATTACCAATGTCTTTGTTTTTAAGTTCCATGATGATACATTCCATGGCCTTGCAGACCAGGCTCTTCAGGCTAATGGGGCGATAGTTCCCAGGGTCCTTGGTGGCTCCCTCTTTGTGGAGTGGGATAACTGTTGCTGTGTGCCATTCAGTGGGCACAAAGCCTGAGTTGAGGCTATGATTGAACATGATATTTAGGTGGGGTGCCAGTTCGCTCTGTAGTTCATGTAGAACGCAGCCTGGGATGTTGTCAGGTCCCATTGATGCTGTGTTCTTGGCTTTGGAGAGTGTGGTTTTTACCTGTGCAGCCATGATTACAGGAACTTTGCATTCTTCCGGTACAAAGATGGGCCCTTTAGGCAGTGAGAGGGGGGTAAAGTTAGTACTGAACCTATCTGCCAGGATGTTGGCAATATCAGTTGGTTCTGTATATTTAGTGACATTGTGCTGTAACTCAGAGCAGATCTGAGTGTTGTAATTGAGATTCTTGATGGAGCTATAGAATGCTTTGTGGTTGTCTTTAGAATCAGTGGCAATTTTGTTTTCGTAACTAGCTTTGGAAGATTTTATGAGGAATCTCAGCTTCTTACTGAGGCTGACCAGGGAGATCCTCCAATCATGGGATTTTACTCTTTTTTTTCAACAGGTTCTTTCTTCTGTTGAAGAGTTTGTTTATGGCAGAGGACCACCAGACTGGCTTCATTTTGTTGGAGGACAGCATCTTAGTTCTGTTAGGGATAGCATGATGCATGCACTCGTGTAAGTGCTTATAAAGTGTAATTGTATAGGATTCAGCAGTTGTACCGCTATTGTCCATCTGCATAGGTGTCGTGAAGTTTGCCACTTCTGTCTTAAGAAGCATGAAGTTGGCTTTGGAGAAATTTTTTATGGTAGTTTCCCTAATGGGGGGTGGGGACGGATGTGGATGTCTAGGGTGATTAGCTTGTAGTCGGATCTGACCAATGAGGGACTGACCTTTGGTGTGGAACACCAATCACCCATTTTGATAATGACCAGGTCTAGGATATTGCTGCCCCTGGTGGGGGTGAGGATAAGTTGATCCAAGTCATTGGAATTTATGAATTCCAGAAATCATTGAGCTAAAGAGTTGGTACATGAGTAGTTTGCCCAGTTAACTACAGTTCCTTGTAGTTATTAATAATGAATTAATAAAATCTGAATTTGTTGAATATCAATAAGGTTTTTACAAAAAGTTTTCATAGACTTGCTGATAGATCTAAATTATTTACTAAATGAAATCAAATTATCTCCTTAATTAATGAAACTAATGGTAATGTTTTTCTGATACTGAAAATATATTACTGCATTCTTTTCTGCCTCCACTTACATAGTTTTTACCAAAGGGGATGACAATGCACTTTTTTGCATTGAGCTTGAGGCCATGGCTTTGACACCAGGCATCTGTCTCAGTGAGACCCTTTTCTAGGATGTCCACATTTTTAGGAGTTTCGATTATGGCTCCTAGTTTGCAGTCATCTGCAAACTTTGTTAGCCAAAGATTGTCTGCGTCAGCCTGTACTTCAGAGAAGTAGATACCAAACAGGAAAGGACTCAGGACTGAACCCTGTGGTACTCCACTTGTTACTGGTCTAAAGTTGGATTTGGAGTCTGCTACTTTCACAATGTGGGTTCTGTCAGTGAGCCAGTTGGCAACCCATCTTGTGACATAGGATTTATACATAGTTTAGTGAGTTTATCTATAATTCCAGAGTTGGGGATGGTATTGAAAGCCTTGGCAAGATCTAAATAGGCTTTGTGAACCACCTTACCCTCATCTACGGCTTTGGTGGCTGCTTCAAAGAAGTCTATCAGGTTTAGCAGACATGATCTGTCTGTTACAAACCCAAACTGGGTGGAGTCCAGAGTTTGGAAATTACCAATGACTTTGTTTATAAGTTTCATGATGATACATTCCATGGCCTTGCAGACCAGGCTCTTCAGGCTAATAGGGCAGTAGTTCCCAGGGTCCTAGGTGGCTCCCTCTTTGTGGAGTGGGATAACCGTTGCTGTCTGCCATTCAGTGGGCACAAAGCCTGAGGTGAGGCTATGATTGAACATGGTACTTAGGTGGGGTGCCAATTCACTCTGTAGTTCATGTAGAGTGCAGCCTGGGATGTTGTCAGGTCCCATGGATGCTGTGTTCTTGGCTTTGGAGAGTGTGTTTTTTTACCTGTGCAGCCATGATTACAGGAATTTTGCATTCTTCTGGTATAGAGATGGACCCTTTAGGGAGTGAGAGGGGGGAGTAAAGTTAGCACTGAACCTATCTGCCAGGATGTTGGCACTATCAGTTGGTTCTATATATTTAGTGCCAGTGTGCTGTAACACAGAGCAGATCTGAGTGTTGCAATTGAGATTCTTGACATAGCTATAGAATGCTTTGTGGTTGTCTTTAGAATCAGTGGCAATTTTGTTTTTATAACTAGCTTTGGAAGATTTCATGAGGGATCTCAGCTTCTTACTGAGGCTGACCAGGGAGTTCCTCCAATCATGAGATTTTACTCTTTTTTGCAACAGTTTCTTTCTTCTGTTGTAGAGTTTGTTTATGGCAGAGGACCACCAGACTGGCTTCATTTTTTTGGAGGACAGCATCTTAGTTCTGTTAGGGATAGCATGATGCATGCACTCGTGTAAGTGCTTATAAAGTGCAATTGTATAGGATTCAGCAATTGTACCACTATTGTCCATCTGCATGGGTGTCATGAAGTTTGCCACTTCTGTCTTAAGAAGCGTGATGTTGGCTTTGGTGAAATTTTTTATGGTAGTTTCCCTAATGGGGGGTGGGGACGGGATGTAAATGTCTATGGTGATTAGCTTGTGGTTGGATCTGACCAATGAGGAACTGACCTTTGGTGTGGAACATCAGTCACCCATTTTGGTAATGACCAGGTCTAGGATACTGCTGCCCCTGTTGGGGGTGTGGATAAGTTGATCCAAGGCATTGGAATTTACGAATTCCAGAAAACATTGAGCTAAAGAGTTGGTACATGAATAGTTTTCCCAGTTAAATACAGTTCCTTGTAGTTATTAATAATGAATTAATAAAATCTGAATTTGTTGAATACCAATAAGGTTTTTACAAAAAGTTTTCATAGACTTGCTGATAGATCTAAATTATTTACTAAATGAAATAAAATTAACTCCTTAATTAATGAAATTAATGGTAATGTTTTTCTGATACTGAAAATATATTACTGCATTCCTTTCTACCTCCACTTACAGAGTTTTTACCAAAGGGGATGACAATGCACTTTTTTGCATTGAGCTTGAGGCCATAGCTTTGACACCAGGCATCTGTCTCAGTGAGGCCCTTTTCTAGGATGCCCACATTTTTAGGAGTTTCGATTATGGCTCCTAGTTTGCAGTCATCTGCAAACTTTGTTAGCCAAAGACTGTCTGTGTCAGCCTGTACTTCAGAGAAGTAGATGCCAAACAGGAAAGGACTCAGAACTGAACCCTGTGGTACTCCACTTGTCACTGGTCTGAAGTTGGATTTGGAGTCTGCTACTTTCACAATGTGGGTTCTGTCAGTGAGCCAGTTGGCAACCCATCTTGTGACATAGGGATTTATACCTAGTTTAGTGAGTTTATCTATAATTCCAGAGTTGGGGATGATATTGAAAGCCTTGGCAAGATCTAAATAGGCTTTGTGAACCATCTTATCCTCATCTACGGCTTTGGTGACTGCTTCAAAGAAGTCTATCAGGTTTAGCAGACATGATCTGCCTGTTACAAACCCAAACTGGGTGGAGTCCAGAGTTTGGAAATTACCAATGTCTTTGTTTAAAAGTTCCACGATGATACATTCCATGGCCTTGCAGACCAGGCTCTTCAGGCTAATAGGGCAGTAGTTCCCAGGGTCCTAGGTGGCTCCCTCTTTGTGGAGTGGGATAACCGTTGCTGTCTGCCATTCAGTGGGCACAAAGCCTGAGGTGAGGCTATGATTGAACATGGTACTTAGGTGGGGTGCCAGTTCGCTCTGTAGTTTATGTAGAATGCAGCCTGAGATGTTGTCAGGTCCCATGGATGCTGTGTTCTTGGCTTTGGAGAGTGTGTTTTTTTACCTGTGCAGCCATGATTACAGGAATTTTGCATTCTTCTGGTATAGAGATGGGCCCTTTAGGGGGTGAGAGGGGGGGGGGGTAAAGTTAGCACTGAACCTATCTGCCAGGATGTTGGCAATATCAGTTGGTTCTATATATTTAGTGCCATTGTGCTGTAACACAGAGCAGATCTGAGTGTTGCAATTGAGATTCTTGACATAGCTATAGAATGCTTTGTGGATGTCTTTAGAATCAGTGGCAATTTTGTTTTCGTAACTAGCTTTGGAAGATTTTATGAGGGATCTCAGCTTCTTACTGAGGCTGACCAGGGAGTTCCTCCAATCATGGGATTTTACTCTTTTTTGCAACAGTTTCTTTCTTCTGTTGTAGAGTTTGTTTATGGCAGAGGACCACCAGACTGGCTTCATTTTTTTGGAGGACAGCATCTTAGTTCTGTTAGGGATAGCATGATGCATGCACTCGTGTAAGTGCTTATAAAGTGCAATTGCATAGGATTCAGCAATTGTACCACTATTGTCCATCTGCATGGGTGTCATGAAGTTTGCCACTTCTGTCTTAAGAAGCATGAAGTTGGCTTTGGTGAAATTTTTTATGGTAGTTTCCCTAATGGGGGGTGGGGACGGGATGTGGATGTCTAGGTTGATTAGCTTGTGGTCGAATCTGACCAATGAAGAACTGACCTTTGGTGTGGAACACCAGTCACCCATTTTGGTAATGACCATGTCTAGGATACTGCTGCCCCTGTTGGGGGTGTGGATAAGTTGATCCAAGGCATTGGAATTTATGAATTCCAGAAAACGTTGAGCTAAAGAGTTGGTACATGAGTAGTTTTCCCAGTTAACTACAGTTCCTTGTAGTTATTAATAATGAATTAATAAAATCTGAATTTGTTTTAGTTCCACGGTGGTACAGCGGTAGCGTTGTTACCTCACAGCAAGAGGTTCTCCCGTTCGATTCTCGGCTTGGCTTGGGAGTGCCTTCTGTGTGGAGTCTGCATGTCCTCCCTGTGGTTGGGTAGCGTTCGAAAGACATGCGTGCGTAAATGGGTGTGCCTTCGTTGAAGGTTGGGCGTCGAGCTGGCACCTCACATTTCGTAAAAATCTACTGCCAATCATTAGCGGACCGGAGTTCCACTGTGGCGACCACTTACCGGGAAAAAGCCGAAAGACAAACAACAACCAATAAGGTTTTTACAAAAAGTTTTCATAGACTTGCTGATAGAGCTAAATTATTTATTAAAAGAAATCAAATGAACTCCTTAATTAATGAAACTAATGGCAATTTGTTTCTGATACTGAAAATATATTACTGCACTCCTTTCTACCTCCACTTACATTACTTCGTATTTCATTTTCATTACACGATGCATTTTCTAACATATTCTTTGTTTTGTATGCTCTTCAATCTTTTCTCTTTTTTACATTCAAACTAAAAGTGACCTGTAAGTTTGCAAATTTTACTTTCCTGCACACATTTACTCATCATATGGATTTTTTGACCACTTTGAACACATGTAATATTTTTATTAAGTGGTCATTGCTCCCACAAAAAAAAAAACACAATTTTTGCTGTCCACCATACCTTAAAACAAAAATAAAAATTGGCAAATATTGCACTACACCATTAACCATTTTTTTAAATGGCATCACTTTCCCATCCACCATCTCACACATTTCTAGCATCTTTAGTTGTGTTAGCCTCTCTATCTTTATCTCATCATCCATTTAAACATCTTTGAACATCACATTTATCAATCTCATCTGCCCTATACTATAAAAATATTTTTTAATCAAATCCCTTACCCTGAAAAGACATATTCATTCAAGGGAAAGTCATTTTTCTTCTTATCTTATATGTCCAAAAATCTTTCCATTGATGTTTCAAATTCAAAGTAATATCACAAACTTGCTCTCTGTCTAAATACACAAAAGATCTAACATCCTTTACACAAAAAAGCAGGCAGAATAACATTGTCCCCCATAGAATATCTGTCCAATGAACAGTAGTTGTTTTACTTTATTCTGACGGCAGGTACTGTATGTTACAATACCTATGTCTTTGCCCCATATTTTTCCCATGGCTGCTGTAAATTATTTCTGACTAATACTCTTGCTATCCTTACTACCAACATCATTAAACTATTTATCTTCCCAAAATACCCTGTCAATCATTTTGGTGCATGACATTTCTGACTTTCTGGTTCATCCTTTTCCAGTAACTTAATTAGCTGAGTATCTTCTAAACCTTCCGAACCAACTTAAATAATCATAATCTCTTCACTGAAATACTCTAGAATATATTTAATAAGTAAACCAGCCAAACATTGGATATTTGTATATCCACCTTCATACTTTATCTCACAAATAACTTCACAATGCTCATTTTCAACTTCAGTAAATTTTACTACAACACTGCAGCCATCATTCAAAACATCTGCCTCCTCTATTATGCACTCCCCCAGCCACTTCCCCATTAGGAATGGGAGTAGGAAATGCACATGCATCAAAGCACAGGGGAAGTTCCCTGATAATTTGGCCAAATGTCTTCTACTAGTATAAATATAACCTCAGGTCTCCCCTGAAAAGAGGCCACTAGCCTAGTGGGACTAACCTGGTCTACAAAGGATAAATAAATAAACATATTGCTAGTATATGAGCATTGCTTTACTTGGTGAACTTTTACTGGACTGCTTTCTTATATCTATTTAATTTATTTTACATTTGTCTTTTGCAGCACTCATATGAGATTAGTGCTACTACTACATTGCTCAAAACTTAATTTGTACTCCATTTATCCCTTGATGGATGTCCTTATTGCGTGACAAAGAAGCTTGCTATATATGTAATAAACGTTTTGGGAGTTTAGACCTGGAGAAACTGGGCGGCCGCGGTGGTGCAGTGGTTAGCGTTGCCGCCTCACAGCAAGAGGTTCTCCGGTTCGATCCTCGGCTGGGGTGCCTTCTGTGCGGAGTCTGCATGTCCTCCCTGTGGTCACTTGGGTTTTCCCCGGGTGCTCTGGTTCCCTCCCACATCACAAAGACATGCTGTAGGTGGATTGGACACTCTAAATTGGCCCTAGGTGTGAGTGTGTGCATGTGTGTGCCTTCTGTGGAAGGTTGGGTGCCGGGCTGGCAACTCGACACCGTAAAAACTACACTGCCAATCATGAGCGGACAAGTGATCCGCTGTGGCAACCCCTGACTGGGAAAAGCCAGAAGAAGAAGACCTGGGGAAACTGCACTGTGAATGAATTAACTGTCTAGAGCTCATTGTGTTCATCCTAATGAATTACGTCTGTTTAAGTGATATGTATCTGTGTCTACTGATTATGCCCACATATGCTTTGCTTCTATTCAACACAACATTGATCTGCTTTATTTATTTGTCAAGACTTAAAGAGTGAATCACTTATTGATAACAAAGGTAAGCATCACGTGTATGTATACTGGTTTGAAAATAACATCACCATCTATAATCTGTATTCTATCTCATATCACCTTGGGATTTACTGTGGCAATCCCTCATTGTCTCCTGTGATTAAAGTTACAGCTGTATGTGGAGTAGCTATCCTGATATACTGGTTAACATTTACATAAGTTGTGTTGACAGATTTACGGCTTTATGAATTTTCACACTCTCTAAATAATAAGGCATGCTACCATTATATGTCTAGTTTACCAGATTGAGAGGATTCACACACGATAGGAAATTTTTTACTTTAAAATTTATATAGCCTTTTTAAATTATTTGTCATAAAGGCATTTAAGCTTTGTTTGTAAGAAATGAATGCCTGTTTGTGTCTTTCGGCTTTTCCCGGTTAGGGGTCGCCACAGCGTAGTAGTTGATTTTTACATGCCGAGATACCAGCTTTGATGCACAACCTTCAACGAAGGCATGCCCATTCATGCATGTCTCCATGCAGAAGACGCTCTAGCTGAGAAATCGAACCGGACAGCATCTTACTGTGAGGCGACAACGCTACCGCAGCACCACCACCGCAGGTTAAATTTCTTAAAAAAAAAGAATACAGTTGAGGGCTGACAACCCTCCTCACCATTAATGGTTTTGTTTCTTGTTTTAATATGCAAGTCAGAGAAGCAACTTAGAGAAACTCCAATGTACTGAACTAGAAAAGCATTCTAAACAGCATTAAAATATTAACTTTTCCTTGAAAGTGAGGTAGGTGTGTTCCTTAGTTATAGTTTTGAGGGCATTTTTTCCTGGGATTTAGTAGTATTCACTTGGTTCTTCAATACAAACAGCTAAATAGGAGATGGAATCAGATGGATATAGTTAAATCAAGTCATATGTATTCAGCAAGGTAGTTTCTAGGGTCAAATCTATTAGGGGATATCACAGAAGCAGCCTTTGGGATTCATTTGCTAAATCAATGCTTATTTCACCAGTAAGACATCTGTGTTAGTGACAGTTTCAGCCCACTTGTAAGTGATAGCAAGTCAGTGTACAGTCTGTGCAGGATGCGAGCATGCGACAGAGAAGAATATGATTCCATAAATAGGAAATAACGGAAAAATAGTTAACTTTTCACGCAATTTAACCTGAGCAGTAAAGTTTTCTGAAGCTTATAGTTAGGTATCTCCCATACTGAAAATAAGATCATATAAACCCTTTTCCACTAGTTCAGGCATCACACAAACTAAAGGGAGGAAAACAATTGATAACTAGAAAGCCCATGTCTATGGGGCAGCAGTAAAAGGAGAACACAATGGAAAGTTAAAGCATTAACATTTTATCACCAGCTGCCAACTATTCATTTGTATATGGCAGTAGGCTATTCATGTAGCTTAATAAAGGAAATTAAATGATAATAGGAAATATAAACATTACAATACAGAAAGACAGAGCAGTGACGACAATCCACTGTTGAAATGGAAAGTAGGCTAAGAAGGATTACCAAAAAGGCTACACATAAATAGTTTAGCAAAAATCAAACAACAAAGACTGCTGACTAGGAGCATGGAGTAAGACAGCGACAAAATGTAGAAAAACAAAATACTCCAGACTGTCACGACTAAGTAACATGAAAAGTATTTATCAACAAAAAGATGAGCGTTTTCATGGTAGAAAAACACAGTTTCTTCAGACCAAGAAGACAAAGTCAGTACGTGCATTTAAAGTAAATACAAACCAATCAGGATTCCAAAACTAAATCACATGTTAAAATACTAATATAAAATGAAAATTAAGAGATTTCAGAAGCACCAATAAGGATGAATAACAAGACCAAACCTCTTACATCAATGCAAAACCATCAAATCAAAAACAGGTCGAATGAAAAATACACTTTCACCACATGACGAAGGGCCTTACAAAACTTTATCAACAGTTAAGGAGAAATGCTCTACACCAGAATGCCTCACAATGGATAAAGTTTTAAAATAAGCAAAACTATTAGTCGAGCAAAGCCCAATAATCAGGGTTTAGGCAAACCAGGCATTTCAAAAGCCTAAAGCTGAGTCCAAATAATATATAAAGCAGATCTATATTAGTAAAGATCCAAAACAGTAAACTCAAATTATTCATTAATACCAGCAATACAGACTTAATGGCTAATATTGTAAAAAGTAGATACAGCTATAAAACAAGATACCCCATTCTGAATTCCTAGGGGATATTTCAGCATTAGTAAAATCATAAAACTGTGTAAAACTAATCACCACGACAATTTCTAATGCAAATAAAAATAAAGTTTAAACCAATTGTGTTAAAGACAGGGGTATAATTTATATCCTTACCACAACACAATGGCCGCAAATGTGACCTATCAAATGGCATTTCCACTCTGATATACCAATAGACAAATAAAAATTAATAATAAACAGAAGATCCTATTTTTTGATTGGATGTTTTTACATTGATGTAAGAGGGTTCCTCTTACATTATCTAAAGATAACATAATCGAACGGCCAAAACATCGAAACAGCCGCATTTCGAAGTTTGAATTCTGGGATTGCAGTACAGTGAAGATTGGAATATTTGCCCTTTCCTCACTGTAGTGTGATCTCGGAGTTGGAATATATATTTAGTGGAGGGCGTGGGGGGGCACAGCCCACTACAATAAAAGTTTCAAAATGTGACCATTTCAATGTTTCGGCCGTTCAATTACATTATCTTTCGATAACGTAATATGAACCCGATGTAAGAGGTTTGGTCTTGTTCTTCATCCTTTTAGGCACCTCTTAAATCTCTTAATTACCATTTTATATTAATATTTTAACATGTGACTTAGTTTTGGAATCCTGACTGGTATATATTTACTTTAAATGCATGTACTTAGTTTGTATTCTTGGTATGAAGAAGCAGTGTTTTTCTACCGCAAAAGTGCTCACTTTTTTTGTTAATAAATACTTTTCGTGTTACTCAGTCATGGCACTCTGGAGTATTTTGCTCATCAATACTTTGCAGGTTGATGAAGTTAAGTCCATTTTTAACTGTGCTATTTGGAAGATAGATGACATGAAACCGAATACAGACTTGTTGCATAGCCTGAAGGTCACAGGCTTTTAGTGAAATCATTGTGGAGTCTCTTTCATGACATAATTTTTGGCTTGCTTAATGCCCCTTGAAGATCATATGTTTGCTGTATCTATGTTTCTTGTTGTAAATGCTGAGCTTTCAGCCTAATTTATTTATTTATTACATTTGTTAACTAGGTAGTGTCCAACTGGGCTGGGAGCTCGTTTTCAGTGGAGGCTTTGGGAGAAAAGCTCCAAGACAGTAACAGTAAATATACTCAAATTTAAAATACAATTGTACATACAGAGTAAAATTATGGCTGTAACAGTAAACATACCAGTAGACAAAATATAAAGTTCTTACAGAAGATCAACATAACATTGTAAAATTATGGCACTGTGAAAGTTTAACTGGAACTTCAAAGTAGTTGATAAGAATGTACTTATATGAGCAGAACAGCTAAGTCTGAAGGTGGGATACTAAATGCAGTAGGAAATAAGGGGTGAAGGAGTAGATTAGCCTGGAGTATGGCAGGAGCAGACCCATTGACTAGCTAGGTAGTTTTTTAGAAGTTGTTTGAATTTGTGATAGTGTGGATTTTTTGCTATGGGCTGAGGAAGACTATTCCAGAGTTTGGTAACTTTGAATGAGTAGAGGGAGTCACCATAATAGTTATGTGAGAGTGTTACCTTTAGCATTAGTTTGTCAGATGATCTGAGGGACCTGAGATGAAAACTAGGCTGGACTAGGTTAGAGAGAGCAGGGCAGTTGTTAGGTTGATGAATTATTTTGTGGGCCATGGTGAGTTGATTAAGGGATAGAAGGTTAGGGAGTTCTAGCCAGTTTAGTTGGGAGAGAGTAGTGCAGTGGTGAGCCCTGTATGGATGATTACTGACAAACTTATCAGTTTTGTTGTAACAGGATTCTAGGTTATTGAGGTCAGACTTACGCAGGTCTGTAAATACATGGGAGCCATAGAGGAGAGTAGAAAGGAGATGTGACCTAGCAGTGGCCAACCTGGCTTTTTCAGTTAGGAAAGGTTTAGCCCTGTAAAGGGTGCCAAGTTTGCTATGAACTTTTTTAATTGTCAGGGAAATATGCTTATCAAATTTTAGATCTTCATCTATTGTGATGCCTAGTAGTTTGGCCTGGTTTGTGGGATCTATCTTGGTGCTGTTTGAGGAGAAAATAGAGAGAGGGTATCGGCGTGGTCTGGATCTCTTGTTTCTGAAGACTATTATCTTAGTTTTGTCTTGGTTTAGTATGAGTTGGTGATTATCGAGGTATTTTTCTATGTCTTAAAATGAAGTTTGCATTTTGATTTGAAGATCTTGGGGTGAGGAGGCTGAGCAGATGAGTGTAGTGTCATTGGTGTACTGGACGATGGAGGCTAGATCAGTTGCAGAGCTGAGGTTGTTAGTAAATATGCTAAAAAGGAGAGGGCCTAGAATAGAACCTTGGGGGAAACCGACAGAGATGAGGAGTAGGGGGGAAAAATTATTCCCCCATTTGATGGTGTGTTGTCGATTGGATAGATAGCTATGGAACCAGGATAGGGAAGATATATTGAGGCCATAGGAGGAGAGCTTGTTGAGTAGCAGTTGGTGAAAGATGGTGTCAAAGGCTTTTCACATATCAAGAAAGATAGAAGAGACAAGCTGGCCTTCATTTAGGAGGTGTTGAATGGTGTTGATGAAAGTTATTAGGGCAGTGCTAGTACTATGTTTTGGTCTAAAACCATGTTGGGAGCTGGATAACAGGTTATTAGTAAGGAAGTGGTTAAGGAGTTGATTGTGGATGCACTTTTCAAGGATTTTTGCAAGGGGAGAGATGATGGCTATGGGGACAGTAATTAGTTTGCTCTTTAGACCACCTTTGTGAAGGGAAATGATGTGTGATGTTTTCCAGAGCAGTGGGATGTACTTTTCTGCAACAGAACAGTTAATCAGGATGGATATGGGGTAGGATACAGAAGGTGCAGCGAGTTTTAAAAATGTATAAGGACGTTTGTCAGCTGCTAGACAGCAGGGTTTTAGCTTGGTAAGAAGAGTTTTTATGTAACTAGTCTGAATTAAAGTTGGGGTTGTCAGGAGGGGGAGTGGGAAGAGTAAGTGGTTGTATTGGCTGGTTGCCTAGCAGGAAGGTTATAGTGTTTATAAAGTGGCAGTTGAAGTGAGTTGCTATAGGGTTGTTGCTATTTGGCGTGGGGGCAATGGTTGGGGAATGTGCAGAACTGAGGTTGATGTTTTGCCAGAATTTCTGGGGGTTATTTACATACTTTTGTTGACAGGTTAGGATAGGTTATAGGTTAATAGGTTAATAGATTAGTAAGTCTGGAAGGTAGGAAGTAGGTTTGCTTGTCTTTTTTATATGTTTCTTAGCTAGATTTCATAAGTGCTGATATTTTAACAGGTCTACGTTATTTTTGGTGGAGTGGTAAGTTGCCCATGCCCTATCTCTTTGTTTAAGTAGTAGTTTGGTGGTGGAGGTTAACCAAGGTAGGTGCTTGGCTTTTGTGCGTATTTTCCTGGTGGAAACAAGTTTATCGAGTATATTAAGGAAGGTGTTGCTGAAATACTGAACAGCCTGGTCTAGTTGAAGGTTTTAAGTGATGTCCAGTCACAATGTTTAAGTAGCAGATTAAAAGTATCAGGGGAGAAATTTTTCATGCTGTGTATGTATTTGTAAGTAATGTTGCTTTGAGAATGTACACGTTTTCTGTATAGAAAGGTTGGAGAATGGTCACTGAGGGAGTCTGGAAGGCGACCAGATAGGTAACTTAAGTGAGGTTTGTTAGTCACTATCCAGTCTAGTGTAGACTGTTTATTAGATTGCTTGTCAATGCGAGTTGGACAGGTAATGGTTTGGCTAAAATTAAAAAGGGTTAGGAAGTTTGAGGGGTTATTGGAAGAGCAGGAGTGCCAGTCAAGATTGAAATCCCCAAGAATAATAGTTTCTTGGTTGAAGCTATTAGATGCCAAGGAAAGAAGGCTTTCAATGGTGGGAAGGTTATTGCCAAGAGGAAGATAGGTGGCTATGATAATTATTGTTTTGTTTGGGTTGATTATGAGGCAAGTAGTTAGGATTTCAGCATTGGGCAGGTCAGCAGGAGAGCAGTGTAGTTGTTCAAGTTTGAGGGTGTCCTTAAACATTATGGCGACTCCTCCATCTTTCCTGTTTATCTGTCTAGCCTAATAATATTATATCCAGTTGTGGTTAGTTTAGTGTCTTTAATGTGGGGCATTAACCAGGATTCTGTAATGATAGCTATGTTTGGTGAATAAGTGGTTAGGGCTGCATGGAATTCACTAGCTTTTTTTATGATGCTCTGGAGATTGAAGTTGGTAAACAGCAGGTCAGCATTGGAGGATTTTGGGAGAGGGGGGTAGGAGTGGGAGTGGGTGGTGTGGTGACTACATTAGTTGGGGAGGTTGGTGGAGGCACTTGTTGGCCAGGTGAGGGGGCATAGTTGGGACCTGGGTTTGGATGGATATCAGTAAGTAGTTTAATGTATGTTACGGAGTGTAATAGTAGGTGTCTAAGTTTTTTAAACAGTCTTTGATATCTGGAATTAGTGGAGTTTGAGTAGGTAGTCTGTATGTGTTTGAAAGGTATGTGGAGTGATGTGGAGTTGCTGTAGAGTTCTGGGCTGATGACAGTATATGTATCAGAAGGATAGTGAGTGGAGGAAAGAGGGAGTGTTGGGGAATAATATTTTTTGACTTGGCAGCAGTGAAGGGAGGTGGAGCTATAGGAGAGGAATAGTAGCTGGAGTAGTAGGGTACTGGTAATTAAGGAGTAGTAGAAGTACAGGGTGGTGACTAGAGGAGGTGCAGAAGAGATGGGTGTAGGAGATTGGGTGGGACAGAGAGATTTATTAGTGGGTAGCTATTGGTCTAGATGATATTGAAGGTGGGTGGAGGTGTGGGGCTGACTAATAAAGATGGTGGGTGTGGATAGACTGTGTGCCGTAAGGGGTGTGGTTAGGTATAAGGATAATGAATGTGGGGGGGGGGGAGCAGAGTGAGCCCGTGTGAAGAGAAGGGTGAATGGAGCAGGCAGGTGCAAGAGCACGAGGCAGACCGGTAAAAGGAGACAGCAATAATCTATCAGTAGTGGAATGTCATACTACAGGTCGGTGTGAACCAGGAGAGGTAGTTATTTATCAGTATGGTGTTTTAGTGAACTAAATACAGTTACACTGGGTGGTAGTCAGAAGGCACACACTGTTATCAAATCTGAGTTAACTAAGGGTCCTGGGGGTGGGAAACTATGATTATGGTACTCCCATTTATTGTGCAGGCCACAGAGATAATTTAAGTAAAAATAGCTGCTATATATGGTAGTAGAATTAAAAAGAATTATTCCAATGTACACTCCAGTCTCGTTAGGTGAACTTCTGTAGTCTCGGGACTCTGGGTTTTTAGTGTGGAGTTAAAGACAGGGGACCAAATGTACAAAGCAGGGATGTAGTCTGCTGTTGAGAGACCAACGGGGAACTGTAAGGAAAAAAGGGTGGGATAAGTGTAAGTTGTAATGGGAAAGAAACCGCTAAGTAGGTTAGAAGGGAGATGATATCCAGGTTTAGATAGCACAGATAAGTACAACTTTATCAAACAGCATGGCTACTTGTTTGAGCTGCTAACGGGTATTCACTTCAAATAGATAAAACAGTTTGTCCTGCAACATCAAAACATCAGCTAAAAACAATAGTGTCACTTTGCAGGAAGCTGCCAAGATGTGAAAGCTCTAATCGTGTAATATAAGATCACTCTAGGTACAACTTTCATGCAGTGCAACGCATATTAGGTAGAGCAGAAAACACTACAACAAATAAATACCAGCTACAACTAAATTGTTGGCAACTAAGTTTGAAGCTTAAAATATGCTCAACTAACATGTAACATTACAGTTTCCATCCAGCAAGTGTAGTTGAGACTAATAAAGAACAGCAATCTGATGGTGCTGAAAACGGCTAACTACAGCTCATTTGCAGTTACAGCAAACAGAATGTTGTAATAAAAACAGGTAAATGTGCTAACTTACAACAGTGTAGGCAGAAAAGCAGCATCAAGTAAAAAACAATACTGTCAGAAAAATGCTCTGCTCCATGTACATTTTACAGAAAATGCAGAAGAATTCAAATTGAACTTACGTGGCATGCACAATGACAGGGAGATGCTGTGAAACAGTGAGGAGCCTAGGAAGGTTAATTTAAAAATGGCACCTTAGTTATAGGGTCAGAAATAACCTCGGTAACAGAGAGGTATGGGGTGGGGGAGCTGAATCTGATGTAATCAAATCAGAATGTAACTATTGCAGATAATGTAGAGAGGAATGGAGGTGGAGGATAATACAAAGTGCAAGAGCACGAGACAGACCGGCAAAAGGAGACAGCAATAATCTATCAGTAGTGGAATGCCATACTACAGGTCGGTGTGAACCAGGATAGGTAGTTATTTATCAGTATGGTGTTTTAGTGAACTAAATACAGTTACACTGGGTGATAGTCAAGAAGTGAGCACTCTTATCAAATCTGAGTTAAGGAAGGATCTTGGGGTGGGAAACTATGATTACGGTGCTCCCGTTTATTGTGCAGGCCACAGAGGTAATTTAAGTAAAACTAGCCGCTATATATGGCAGTAAAATTAAAATGAATTATTCCAACATACACTGCAGTCTCACTAGATGAACTTCCATAGTCTCATAACTCTGGGCTTTTAACGTGCAGTTAAAGACAGAGAACCAGATGTACAAAGCAGGGATGTAGTCTGCTGTTGAGAGACCAATGGGGAAACTGCAGTCTCATTAGGTGAACTTCTGAAGTCTCAGGACTAATGTTCTTTGTAATAAACAACTTGGCCTGCCTAATTCTCTGTACACTTGTGGTCTGCTTCATTTACTTTTTAGAAAAGGAGATGTAAAGGTCACCAGTGGGTGTCATGACCTTGGGAATGGCACAGTTATGATCTGTGTCCCTAAAGAGTGAGGAGATATAACCTGAATCAATTGTGCTCCATTTTAACAACAGAAGACAATCAGCTCCTGCTTACCCTGTATGTCTGGCAAATACATCAGCATTTAGGGTATTCCAGAAGGCATATACTCTGTGTTTTAAAAAAACAATAACATAATACTAAAACTAGCAGTCATCCAGCTATGGATGCCAGATAATGTTGATGCCATTGCAATTACTTGGCAGCCTTGTTGGAGCAACATGTAAAGATTTGCCCATACAACTACTCAAGTATATGCATGTGAGAAATGAGAGCGACAGAGAGAGGGATAAATAGAAACTCAATGTGTGTGTGTGTGTGTGTGTGCGCGTGTGTGTGTGTGTGTGTGTGTGTATATATATATATATATATATATATATATATATATACAGCAAACAAAAGCCAGAAAGATCCCAAGTCAAACATTAAATACCTGCCCACCAATACTGCAGTCATCATACTGCAATCTATAAAGAAAAGCTGCTAAAAAGCAAATATGTTTTGCACTTTGAACATAAAATAAGTACATGCATTATCTATCCATTCCTCTAATAAATACAGCTAATGTAAGAGCAAAATATTACAATAAAATGAAATAAAATAAAAATAAATAAACAAAATCCTCCCCATAAGAAAAAGTCATGCATATCTTAAAAATGAAATATCCAGCTAAGGAATATGTTCCACTAAGCTTTCTAGCAGTCATAATCTTCACAAAACATCTTCTCAACTAAGTGTGCCATAAGCATGTAGGTAGTACTCCAGGCTCCAAAACATAGCTAAAAGCCCTAACACAAACTGTTCCAAGACCCATATGGAATTCTCCAGAAATAAAATCTCCCACTTAGGTTATTTCCCAAATCTACTGAGTTTCAGTGGAAAAAACACACAAAATCTTCCCTAAAAATACCTAAATTATAAAAAATAAGTAAAAAATTGTGTAAATATCCTCCTCCCATCCCTGATGATTCCAGTGCCAAAATGAAAATAACTTCCCCAAGCAAATATTTCTTTCCTAAAAAACACAACTCAACCAATCAATAGAACAGAATAAAATCGGACCCTAAAGTGGTCTCCCACAAAATGTTAAGTTACCTAACTTAAGCGTAAATTGCTCATGTCTGTGAAGAATGGATTCCTAGGTAAAAACACATTCACAAACCAACCAAACACTGTGGTTAATGTTTTCCACTAAGGAAAGAGTAAATAACTGCAGTCAGTTGAAATTAATAGTAAATATAAAACTATATAAATAAAATGCAGGAAATGTGGATAAACAGACTTTGTGGTGTTTTTTGCTAGATACATGAAATATCTTGTACTTTGTGATTAGGAAACACATCTTATGGCTTCATCTGGCATCATAAAATTTGTTCCATAAAGTTAATAGTACGAAGTATTCCATTTTCCTTGCTACAGACACCCATTCACCCACCCTCTTACCCCTACACACGTGCGAGCTCTTGCGCACACACACACACACACACACACACACACACACACACACACACACACACACACACACACACACACACACACACACACCACAGCTTAGTACGGTTAAGCTTTTTTAAAATGAAAAACGTCTTTATTAAATTATCACTTATGACATAGGCAAACATTTATATAAATGTAAACAATCCATATTGCATAATTTTAGTTGCAAATGTTATACATTACAAACTATATTAGCATAATTTTAGATGCAAATATTATACATCACTTATAATTTGTCTAGTCATTGTCAAACATTACATAGCTCATTCAAATCCTGCCTTCTTTTAAACCTCATTCCTCCTTTGTATGTATTGTTTCCACAATTCCCATTTTATTCTATGTAGTTTGCTCCTACCCTTTCCTAAAGGTCCCATTTCCAGTTGTTTTATCTCAGTTACTATATTCACTACTTCTAGTATAGTTGGTTTAGACTGATTTCCATTTTCTAGTAACTGCTTTGTTGGCAGACACCATAATTAGACTCAGCAAGACCTTACTATGTCTAGGCAATTCTGATTCTGTATTACATCCCAAAAAATAATTTCTTTAGTTACACCAATTTGCTCACCCAGTATCTCTGACAGAGTAGTCTGCAGAGAATCTTTAAAGCCTGCTGACTCATTACACTCCCAGAAAATATGTTCCCAATTACCTCTTTCTTCCACTTTACACCTCCAGCATTTTATATCTACTTGAGGAAAAATTCTTTGGAGTCTACTTGGGGTATAAAATTAATGATGTAAACACTTCCAAGCAAATATCCTAAATCTTCTAGACTTTGTTGCATTTTTGGGAGATATACATTTATTCCCCATTGTTTCTTTGTGAATTGCTCATCCAATCTCTCTTCCCAATTCTTTCTAACCTCCTCTGATTGATTCTTATAATTATCATGCAATATTTTGTATGTTTTGCTAATTATTCCTTTTTTAATAGCAGCTTCTGTTCTAGATTCTACTAACAACTCTGTCAGCACTGGTCTTTCACTTAGAACCCCCCTATTTCTTTCTCCTTGCCTATACTTTAATATAAATCCTTGATAGTCAAGGTAATCTGCAACCTGCAGTCCAAATAAATTCTTGGCTTCTTCCCATTTTGTAACCTTTCCCTATCTAATTATTTGCTCCCAATACCTTGATTCCTTTGCCAGTTTTCTCCAATGAATTCCAGACCCATCTCACCTATTTCTGTAAACCTAATTGCAGTCATTCCTGTCTGCAGAATCTCCTTTCTCCATTCCCATGTTGGCTTAGTTCTTAGAATACTTTCTGCTACTTTATGAATGTAATATTCTGTATGGTTATTGTTATTCTCCTTAAGGATCTGTATCCAAAATCCCAGTCTCTCCTTGTTTCTTGAACTTCACCCCTGTTTCATCATCATCTGTTTTCACTTTGAATCATAGATTTCTGCTTATGCTACGTATAGGAGCCTTAACTGTGTAGCTCTAAAATGCCCCTTAAAATTGGGTAATACTAAACTGCCCTCTTCTATTTGAAGAATCGGTTTATCCCATTTGACTTTTGCTGTCTTCCTCTCCCAGATAAAATTCTTGGGAGTAAGATAGTAAATGAGTTCAAGCCAACTTAGTTCTTTAAGTGCTAGACAGTGGTGGGATTTTTGTGGATGATTTACTACAAACTTTGCAACTTTATGATGGCATTATTTGAGCTTTGAGAGCTGACAGACTTGCATGTTGGGGCTGAATATATGAGTGTTGGAGTGATAGGGTAGAAGTTAAGTGTTTTCTGGTTTGGTCAGTGAGGAAATGTATGACACTATATAGAGAACCCAATTTCTTGTGAGTTTTCTTTACTGTATGTTTGATATAAAATTTTAACCTATTGTTAATGTAGATTCCAGGCAGCTTAGTCTCTGGAACAAAATGCTTTTAGTTTTATTTGCTGAGAGATTATCAAAGGAGGGTTTATTGGCTGAGATGTGTCCTGGAGTAGGGAGAATAAGTTTTTTTTTTTTGGGTTAAGGAAACATCGTGTGTTGGTTAGCCTGGCTTCAAAGGATGAGAAGGCTCTTGAGTGATTTGATGCAGGTTGTTGAGGTTTTGGATGCTACTTATGAAGGTGAAGTCACTTGTGTGCTGAATAATTGGGGCTGATTTGGAGGCATCCTGGAGAACATTAATGAAGCTGTTGAAAAGAATGGGACCAAGAATGGACTCTCGGGGGATGCTTGTGGAGACTGGGAGGAAATGGGGAAAGTATTTGTGCCATTTTATGGCCTATGATCTATTAGCAAAATAGCTGTTAAATCATATGGTAGAGGGTTCATCAAATCCTAGAGATGAGAGTTTTTGTAAGAGGATCTGATGTGAGAGTGTGTCAAAGGCTTTGGAAATCTGTATTGGGTAAATGGGTATTTACAGTAAAATTTAGAAGGGTTATACTAGTGCTATGATGGGGAGTGGAGGGAATATTTGGCAAGGTGTTGGGAGAGCTGTGATAGAATGCATTTTTCAAGAATTATAGATAATAGTGCAGTAGTTAGTAAGTTCAGTGTTACTTCCTCTTTTATGTAGTGGTAGGATATTTTTTTCCATAGTGTTGGGATGCATGCCTGTGTGATAGAATGGTTCATGAGTATGGAAATGGGATAGGCTACAGCCTCACAGCCATTTGTAGATATTCAGTTGGGAGATTGTCAGGTTCTAAGGTAGTGGATTTTAGCTTTAATAGAAGTTTGTTTAATGGTTGAGGTGGGAATTGTCTGCAATGTGAAGGAGGCAGAGTCATAGGTGCTGCTGGGGATGGAAGGGCTTTTGGGAGGGACATGGAGTTTGATTAGGGATGTGACTGAGCTTATGTGCATATAGGTTCACAGGTTCATAGGTGGTTACTGAGCTATTGACCCGAAGGGCTTTATAAGCCTAGCCATGTGTACCCAATATAATACTAGAGAAACCCAATATAAAGGATCTTGCCTAGACTCGAGATCTTAGTTAGCAAAGAGAGTGGCAGTGTTTTCTGCGTTGTTGAGCACTCTGGGTTTGGGTTGGGTGTCATGGCCTGTTTTGAGGATTTTGTTAATAATAAAACAAAAATGCCTTTGGGTTTTGACTGCTTGTGGACTGCAGATTAAAGTAGTAGTTTTTTTTAGCTACTTTGATTTGGTATTTAGTAAGATTTCTGAGTTGTTGAAATATTTATAGGTTGTTTTGTGTTTTATTTTTGATCCAGGAATTCCAGGCCTTGTCTCTGAGTTGTATTAGATGTTTTGTGCCAAGGGGCTGGTATGGTTTTTATTTTAGTATTGAGGGGAGCTAACCTGTTTAGAATGTTATAGAAGGTTCTGGAGAATAATGTAACAGCATCATCTAATGGGAGATCCTTTAGATGTTGCCAGTTAAAATGTTGTAGCTTCGGGAGAAATGTTTCCTTTTGGAAGTGGGAGAGATTGCGTACTTCATTAAGGTGGTGTGGTCTGGGAATATGGTAGTGAGCTCTGATGACAAAGGTTGGAAGATGGTCACTTAGAGCATTAGAGAGAGAAGCATATCAGAATGTTGTTAGGGGAGCAGGTGAGTATCCAGTCAAGTACTGGACCTTTGTTGTTGTTGTTTATGTAGCAAGTGGGAGAGGCAATTAGTTGGGTGAAGCTACACAGATTGATTGCATTTTGAGGATAATCACAAGTGACAGGCAGAGAGTCAATACTGAGATCTCCTAAAATTATAATTTCTTGTGGGATATTACAGGTGACCCACAATAAAAAGTCTTCAGTGGTGCTGATGTTATTTGCAAGAGGGATGTAAATTCCTGTTATGAATATGGTTTTGTGCGTGGTTAGCTTCAGTAGAGCACTAATGATTTTGACAGTATTAATGTTAGGGATGGGGAGAGGGGAAAGGGTACATTACAAAGTATTTTATATAAGATTCCTACACCTTCTGCTTTTTTTTTGCCTATCTACCCTTAGTGTGTTGCAACTGGGTGGCAGTATTTCTTTGTCCTTGCCTTTAGCCAAGTTTCTGTAATTAATGGCATGTCAGGTGAGTGTTGTGCTAACCATGTATGCACCTCGGTTATTTTATTGCAAATGCTTCAGATGCTCAGGTGAAAAATTTGCAATGAAGATGTTTTGGGAAGTAGAGAGGTGTATTTGGTTTTGGGTTAGTGGTGGAGTTGGCAGTGGATGGTCCTGGACATTAGAGTAGCTAGGGTGGGGTGAGAGGAGCAACAGGCCCAGGCCCAACGTGTTGGGGGGCACGATAAGCCCATCCTGATCACTCTTTAATGTAATACTGGCTTTTAAAGGCCAGTATTGCATTTGCAGCCAAATCTGAGTGCTGTAATACTCTGTGTGAGGTCTAAACTGTAGCAACTGCTTGCTACATTGTAGCAAACAGTTTGCTACAATATAAAAGTAAAAAAAAAGACTTTTCGTTTTACTTAAACCTGAGCACTGCAGAGGTCTATGTAGACAGGGTATAAACCATAGCAACTGTAGCAAGCTGTTTGCTACAGTTTAAAAATATTTTTTTTTAAACTAAAACATGAGTGCTAAGCACTCCATGCAGGCAGGCATAAACTGTAGCAAACAGTTTGCTACAGTTTAAAAAAAGAAATGCTTTTTCTTTTTAAAATAAAATATGTTAAAGGAGTGTTGAGGGCACTGCACGGAAATGGGACCTGAAAGGCTAGTGCTGGGGGGGGGGGTGCATGTTATGCATTTGCCCACTTGATTGGTATGCTAGAGGAAGGAACATTCATTTTTTGGGGGGGTACAGATCTAACAGTTATACGCTAATCACTTATGGCTTATTACAGTGAAGTGCTTTTTTGGGGGGGGTGTAGATCTAACTGTTATAAGCTGATGACTTATGGCTTATTTCAGTGAAGTGCTTTTGTTTTGTTTTGTTTGTTTGTTTGTTTTTTTAGTGCTTCACTTGAAGAGTTTAAGGGTAGGCTCTGGTTAATAGCATCAGCACTGGGCACTAACTGAACCAGCTACACTTCTGGTCCTAAATTTAGGTATATGTTGAGAGGGTATGGGTTACACAGTTTTTTGGAAGTATATTTTTGTTTTATAGTTTGTGGAGTTTGGATCTTAAGTTTGAAGTAATGAATGAAGGAGGTGGGGTTGAGTGATGGAATTATGGAGGAGTGTGTTACAATCCTGTATGTGGTAATAGATTAAGTAGTTGAAAAAGTGATCTTTTGTAGTGGCAGAATATGGTTTATATGGATGTGACTGGGAAGGGAGGCCTAGTAGGCTAGGAAAGAAAGAGTTCAAGAAAAAGTCAGCAGTTGTTAAGCGCTTTCTGATGAAGTCCATATCTATTTGGATGAAAGCGCTTAACAACTGCTGACTTTTTGTATAATAAAATACGTGAGCTGTGTTTGGATCCTCGCCTGGATTTTTTTCTTGCTGGTTCTCAGTCGATTTTGTTTCAGTTTGCTGAAATCCAGGAACTATTTCAGATATTAAAAATAACTAATGCTTAAAACTATAAATATAAAATAAGCAAACTCAGAATAGCTCAACAATATGAATTAAAATGCAATGCATAAGTAAATGTATTAAACACTACACGTCTAATGCTTGTGTTCCATCTTACAAGCTTCCTTTATAAAAACTCTTAAAGGTGAAAATAATATTCAGACTGAAAGCTGTGCAGGCATCAACCCACCTGCCATTTGTATTTCCTGTATTCAAAGGCTAAATCCCTCTCACCACCTGTACAATCAAATGTTCAATTACTGCACTGTGTACTATGATTGTAAAGACTGCCTTTTTCAATCTTATGCTTAATATCATAAGCAATCAGTGTAGAAAATAGTTCCAGACTGGAAACATTTGTGTACACTGTCAGACATACTAAAGGATTATCCTCACATTTACATACCTTAAGAATCCCAAATGTAGCGCCGTTCTTTGGTTTAGGTACTGACAAAAGGAAACATTTTGTTTGAAATAATGCCATTTGTAGAGGTCATGCAAACAATAATCAAGTTGGCAAAATGTTCTGTTAATGTCTGTACAGCAAATACATTTATTAAAATCATTGATATAAAGACGCCATTTTTTAATAATGATTAGAGACCAAAAACACCATAGCCTCACGTTTCTATGTCATCAAGAACCTTACAGAGTTAACATTCGCTGTCTTTAACAGTCTTAGACAAACTGCAGTACTTACGTTTAGGCACAGAATTCATAAATACCTTTATGCAGATGTCAGGGTACAAAGGAAGTTTACAGCTGTTTGGTTTAACTAATGCTGACACTTAGGAATAATTATTGCTATTAGTTTTGTTGAAAATAACTTTGAAGTTCACTTACACTTTGTTTAGCTAGTGCTGACACCTGAGAATCATTACTGATATTAGTTTTATTCAAAATAACTTTGAAGTTCAAATATAAGTGAATGTCTTTGTCTGTTATCCCTCCAGAATCCTTGGATGTCTAGTCAAAATAAATGAAAAACCTTCCTGCAACACTGCAAGCTCATCCACACTTAAAATCTACAATGCTAATTTCCATACTTTAAAACATTAAATCATCATTTGCCTCTGTACTTCCATTTTGTAATGACACTGCTGCATTTTGTACTGTCATCACTACTGTTGATGCAGTTGTGCCTGTATTACCTGCACGAAAGCTAACAAAGAATGCCGATTCCTCCTCTGGTAGACTGTACTAGTTGCAGAGCATTGCTGTATCTCATCGGTGTTTGGGACTTTGCCAGACTTGACTGAAGATTCTTCTGAGTGTTCTGTGTGGTTTACAATTGGGCAAATTATACCTCCTTGGCAATGGACTGGCAACGGTGGGGGGGGGGGGGTAACTTTTATGTACCAAACCAGACTGCAGAAATAAGCACTAATACAAACCACTAGGTTGACAGAAAAGTCCTGAGCAAAATCAAGAACACCACTTTGTTACTCTGCATTTTTGAGACATCAAGTCTAGTTAAGACATGGCAGTACATCTTAATACTGGCAAAATCTGAGATTTTTATTTTTGCCTGACTCTTGATACTTAGGATATGGGAATATCAGAGAATCATGCTGTCATCCAGCAATGTTTAGTATTTTTAATACTCCTAATACTCATTTGGCCAAAAAGTGCATTAAAAGCCTGCTATGCTGAGCCTTTGTGAGGTATGCTTCTATGTATATGTGCTCCTTGCTAGAGTGTGTGTATTCATGGGCAGGCTCATGTCCTATATTGAGCAAGACCTAAAGTCCTGCACCAGTAGATAGATCACTTGTGAAAGACTTTGCCGATAATTTTCTCCTCAATGGGCAAGCAGTGGTGGCCTCCTACTCTCCTTCTGCCCACCCTTGTTCTTCCAGCATCTGTACTGCTAACCAAACTATAGCCACCTGGGACCACAGCCTCTACACTGCAGTGTTAACCTGAAGGAGTAGTTTTTGAAGATCCTGTAACAGAACACTGAATGACCAAAAAATGTGCTCATTTTCATTGTGGAAAAACAGTAATTCAAGTATAATTTCTTTAAAATGACCCTTACATTTTAGATATCTTACTGATGTATGTTAAATGCAATTAAGCGGACTACCTAATTTCATATAAAAGAATTATAAAAATGTTGTCTCTCAGACCAGGACACAAATAACAACGTCAGTGCCATGTTGTTCAGCATGTTATTTCAGAGACAGGTATGGGCAAAAGCTGTGCTTATAACTGAATGGAATATTTTGTCTCATTGCATTTTTGACAGCCTGTGGTGATACCTGCTTACCGTGATGACCAGTGCAATTGGTGTTAGATTAGGTGCATCTGTTTAAATTTAAAAGTGTTTTCCCATAATGCACTGGGCACTACTTAGTAGTATTGAACTGACTGTGATCCTAACAAGATGCTCATGTTGCTGTGCTGTATTTGTGTGTGCCCCTGGCAGGGACAACTAAAGCAGGAAGCTAATACACACTAATTCTTGTCTCCCAAATGTCTGCTGCCTTAAATATACCATGGAGCATGACATGTTGCCAGAACAGGGATGCTATTAATTATGAGTTGAAACAAAATGCCACCAACTCCAAAAAGGAAGAGGCAAGTGTTCAGACTGGTGACAGACTGCTCAGTAGTGCCATAGAAAGCCCCACCAGTAATTTAAAAAAATGGTTAGCAAGGTATTGACTCAAGTAAATTGGCAAGTGGTGAAAAAGAAGGTAAAGAGGAAAACAACATCAAAACTGAAAAACAAAATCAGTGCAAAAGGGCCATCTGACTTAATGCAGATGTCAGTATGGCAGCATGGAAGCAAAGGTTTGCACTTTTAGGAGATTCAAGGAAAACACCATACTTTATGCTATGGGCAGAGATGTTGAACCTATTTTTATAGTGTCATATTTGTTAAGAAGTACGCTCTAAAGCTTCAGGCAGTGATAAGAAAGCTTGATGAGTATTTGGTCCTGAAAAGAAATATAATGCAATTAATACATGAAGGAACATGCATTCATGACTGTGCCCAGAGTAGGGGTGAGTTAGTGAAAGTGTCTGTGAGACATTTGTATGACCTGGCAGAATACTGTGAGGTCGGTGTCATTGAAGATGATAAGAAACAGGATTGTCATAGGCACTGCAGACAATGTAGTTACAGATGCAGCCAAATGTACAGAAAGCTGCACTTTGGCATTTACTTCTTAGAGGTCAAACAAATCTTAGGGGTTTACAGGTGACCAAGTCTGCAGATAGTTGTAAAATTGATGCTGTCATAAATTCCCAGAGGACACCAAAATCCTCCAAGATAGCCTTTCCCAATCCAATGGCTGGTGTCAAAACCATGGACCAAAACTAAATGCCAAGAAATGTATATTTGTATCCTTCAGCGAACATGAATTCCCTTGTAACTATCACATTGACAACACACCCCTGCAAGTTGATCCTATAGTCAGGGAACTGGGAACCTATGTCGACAATGAACTGTCTATTGATCATCATGTATCCATGATTTAAGGAAGTCCTTTTTCTTTGCACAGTTTATATGTAAAGGTATGGTGTCCAGGTTCAGGAATGTAATTATTCAACTGTGCTCGGCTCTCATCAGACTAATCAAGGAATACAATGCCCCATTTGGTATGTACCTGTTCAAACACTGTATCAACTAGAACAACCAAATTACTTAGTCACTAGAAAAAAACAAGGTTCTAAATTACAAAAACTATGTAGACATCTCAAAGCCTTGTTCATCTACTTAGTATCATATAGGAGGTGAGCTCTGCTCGCATATAGAACCACAACAGACCCTATCCTGTCAAGTATTGCTCATTCCCAAGTGTAATTGTAGCATGAATATATACTCAAGGGATGACAAGTTCTTCTAAGATATAAATATTATATGATTGTGGGATAGCTATGTATCATAGAGAATACTTCCTCTGTTATAAATATTATACGATTGTGGGATAGCTATGTATCATAGAGAATACCTCCTCTGTTATAAATATTATACAATTGTGGGATAGCTATGTATCATAGAGAATACCTCCTCTGTTATAAATATTATACGATTGTGGGATAGCTATGTATCATAGAGAATACCTCCTCTGTTATAAATATTATACGATTGTGGGATAGCTATGTATCATAGAGAATACCTCCTCTGTTATAAATATTATACGATTGTGGGATAGCTATGTATCATAGAGAATACCTCCTCTGTTATAAATATTATATGATTGTGGGATAGCTATGTATCATAGAGAATACCTCCTCTGTTATAAATATTATATGATTGTGGGATAGCTATGTATCATAGAGAATACCTCCTCTGTTATAAATATTATATGATTGTGGGATAGCTATGTATCATAGAGAATACCTCCTCTGTTATAAATATTATATGATTGTGGGATAGCTATGTATCATAGAGAATACCTCCTCTGTTATAAATATTATATGATTGTGGGATAGCTATGTATCATAGAGAATACCTCCTCTGTTATAAATATTATATGATTGTGAGATAGCTATGTATATTATATGATTGTGGTGGGATAGCTATGTATCATAGAGAATACCTCCTCTGTTATAAATATTATATGATTGTGGTGGGATAGCTATGTATCATAGAGAATACCTCCTCTGTGGAGGTGTCTGCAACTCTACATAAAGCAAAGTACTTTTCTTACTCTTCTCAAATGTGATTTGGATGAATGGATGGGAAACTGCAAATTCACCCCAATTTATCCCCTATATCCATCACAGATATGGGGCAATAAGTAAATATCTCGACATTCTGCCCATCTCTGGGTTATTTATAAGCAAAAGAAAAGGGCTAAAAACTGCCATGTGATTTAAGGGTAGACTTCTTAAGATCCTCGCAGATCAATAGCCTAGTAAGTATCTGTGAATAAATTGCTTGCCATTCAGAAAAAATAAAAGCAAAGTATAGATATAACAGTAGTGAGACAGGCGATTGAAATCAAGCAAAAACTGTGCAACAAATAAAGTAGAAAGCATGAAGGAGGACAGTGTGAACATTACAGTCAAAGTAAAAAAATGCAAGCAAGAAAAGTGTACTAGATGCAATCGTATGCATAATGAGCTAGTGCTGTATTTGGCTTGAGGCAGAATATCTCTGAACTATAATAAAATGGATATTTAGTAGTTATGTTTGAGAGTAGAGTGGTCAAACAGATAACATCAAGGAGTGAAACTGAAGAACTTACAACTGAACCTTTCCTTCAGAGCTCTGAGAGTAAGCAGTCAGACCTAGATGAAGAACGACATGTCAACTTCTGGTTCATGGCACGTCAGTAATTTTAAAATGGACACTGGGGCAGACATCATTGAATTGTCATGTGGTGCATACAGAAGCATATTGAAAGTTCCATAACTGGTCAGTACAGAAACAGAAGTGCACAGGCTAGGGGTAGCTGAAATAGCATGGAAAGTGTCTAACCATGACTGAGTGGAAAGGGCAGAGATATGATTTTTAGATCTATGTTTTGTTGGGTCCTTTTGTAGATAACTACTGAGCAGAACCACTGCATGTAAATTAGATATAATTGCCAGTAATAAAGAAATAGGTGCAAATGTAGTTGGTGATGATGTCTTCCTTAAATATGAAACAATAAAAAAATGTGCTTTATAGGTTAATAGGAGATTACTAGGCTAATGGCTTAAGGGCCCTTGCGAGCCGAGTCACTATGACCCAATTTTGCCCAATATATGGCCCCTAGGGACAAGAGGATGACATGAATTTGTGCCTGTGCATTGAATATCTTACAGACTGCCCCTTGTCCATAAGGGGCATAGGTAGTACCCCAGGTGTGAATCTGTGATTCTCCATCCATTGATCCAAACCGCATTTGAAGAAGACCATGGAATGGCTCTGCTTAATATGAATAGGAAGCATGTTACAATCTCTGAGACACATATCTGTCTCTCCAGCATGATTTGTTTGAGTCACTGACTAAGTTTAAATCCCTAGATCAGGTAACCCTTATGCTGTTTGAATTGTAGATGTGTAGCAGCTCCATCAAGGTTGGATTTGAGAGTGTCTTGTAGGTCAGGCATAGGTCACCCCTTACTAGTCAGTAGGAGACAGAGTAAAGGGATAGGGCTTTTAGTCTATCTGCATAGTTCATGTTGTTTAGCTGCTGTAAGTGCCAAGTCAAGTACATACCAAATGGCTCATTACACTCAATTTTAGGTCTAATGAGGGCTGAGTACAGCAAGACTATAATTTCCTTAGATCTGGATGCCATTCCTTTACTTATAGGTTGTGCCACATAAAAGGACTTCCTCACCACTGTGGACACATTGCGGTCAAAGTTCAGGTTACTATCTATCTATGTACCTAGATCTCTCACCTCTGAGTCTACTAATCAGGTCATATGATGCAGTTCCTTATGACCTCACTATGGCATGAAGAGTACCATGGGATCATAGGATCATAGGAAGTTACTAGGCTAATGGCCCTAGGGACATTACAAGCCTAGCCAAGTTCTACCCTTGTTTCCATGATCAACACCTATTGCCCCTGTCCAAGAGAGACATAGAACCCTAGGGGTGAATTTACAGCTACCCATTCAATCATCCAGATTGGCTTGAAGAGGGCCAAAGAGGTGTTCTGCCTGACATGAATTGAGAGTTGGCAAGGTTCGATTCTCAGCTGGAGTGCCTTCTGTGCAGAGTCTGCATGTCTTCTCTGCATTTGTGTGGGTTTCCTCTGGGTGCTCCAATTTCCTCCCATGTTACAAAGATATGCATCTGAAGCTTTTCTCCCCAGACCTCCACTGAAAATTGGCTTTGTTCCAAGTCAGACTTTCCTGGTAAACAAATGTTAAAAAAAAAAAGCAGGTGATGTTCCTGCAAGCTACTGCATCAAAACAATACCTTGAGCACACAGTCAGTGGTGAGAGATCTGAGCACACAGGTTGACAGAACCTTTAACTTCGATCACCATGTCTCCACAGTGGTAAGAATGGCATTTGATATTGCTCATCTCATAAGTAAGGGCATTGCCTCCAGAAAAAAAGAGGTTATAACCCCCCTGTACTCTTCCCTCATCAGGCCAATAATAGAGTACAATGCTCCCTTTGGTATGTTCCTTTCCAAACACCTGCAGCAACTGGGGAGACCACAAAGATTCCTTACAAAGAAAATTCATGGTCTTCAAGATCTGTCTTATGTGGACAGACTGAAATCATTGTCACTTTACTCTGTGTCATACAGACTGCTCAGAGGCAACCTGTGTCTTGCATATAAAGCAATCTCTGACCCAGCTTTAATGGAAATGCTGCACATTTGCATGTCAAATGGTCACATGGGTCACTCGCTCAAAGGACCTTAACTTGGCATGTGACATCAACAGAGCTTGCTGGAGAGACATATTTATCTCACAGAGGTTGCCCCACCTTTGAAAAAAGCTTCCCATTCCTGTTGAACAAAGCCCCTTAATTTGGACGATTTGATGGGAAACCAGAAATTCACCTTAGGGGTTCCACCTGTGTCCCTCTTGGACACAGGCAATAGGTACTGATTTTTAGTGTCTGCTTGCACCAGACACCCTTGGGAACACAGGTTGAACTTGGCTAGACTTGTAAGGTCCCTGAGGCCATTACCTTAGCAACCTCCTATGATCCTATGATCCTATGTCAAAAGCTGTTGATATGGCTGAGACACTTCAATGTAAAAATTGTTCACGTTCATGGGTAAACAACTGATAGTTGCAGATACCCTGTCCACAAATTTAGTAACTGAGACAGTTTAAACAGATACTAAAAAATTTAATGTGTAAGTGAAAGAGATAATACTTAGTAGACAAGTGGCTTTGCATAGGATGGATATCTTCAAAGAAACAGCTAATCAAGATGCAGACCTGCAAATAATGACTGCCTATGTGTGTAACTTGTGGTCAAGTAAATGGACACAGACAATTCATTAAATGTACAAGTACTTTGGTGTGAGAGCTCCTTTGTTGGAGCATGAAGATTTCTTGTTGTACCAAGATCTGATTGTGACACAATCTTCATTAAGAGCAGAAGTTCTGGAACCAATTTACAAAGGGCATCAAACATTAACCAAGAGCAGAGAAAGAGAGACAGAGAAAGCAAGAATGTCTGTGCAGTGACTAAAAATCAATGCTGACATAACCAAGTTTGTGCCTACGTGTTAATTCTGTATAGAACAGATATACTCAAAAAGAGAGAATTTTTGTATCTCCATTGCCAAAAGAGTCATGGCAAAGAATTGCAGCAGGTGTGTGTGAAAACAATGGGTACACTTAATCAACAGATACTAAAATAGTTAACTTAGCTTCATTGCCCAGTCAGGAAGTCATATCCCACTTTAAGATGCTGTTTTCCAGATGAGGAATTCCTTTAAAACTATTCACTGACCATGGGACTCAAAGCATGCCCATGGAGTTTCAGCAATTCATAAAGGAGTATGGGCTTGATTGTACAGTGTCAAATCCACATCATACACCAGCAAATGGTGCTACTAAGGTAGCAGATCAAATGACTACAAAAATCCATAACCAGTCTGATCCATACTTAGCTCTAATGTCCTATAGAGCAAAATCACATAGTGCAATTGGTGAATGGGCAGTTTCAAACTACCATCTCAGTGCTAAAGATAAAATTGTTTTCCTAAACTATTCCACATAAGACTGCAAATGACCAAGGTCCATATCTGCATATAAATATTTTTTATTTTTCCTGACAAAAGCCATTCAGTTCATTCTTTGATTGACGTAAAACCAGTACAGACTGTCTGCCTCAGGTTAAATGGTGAAATGAGAGACAATAGGAGTGACTGATGCCAGATCAGCAGAGCCAAGATGGTATACAATCTAAACTGATAATGGAGGCAGAGTAAGAATGAACTGAAGGCACATCCAGGACATTCCTAACATGTTCAAACTGAGTGGACAGTCACTACAACCAGATAAACAATTACTAGATGAGTCCAAAGAAGTATGTGGCCACAGCTTTAGAGCCGGAATACTGGGCACATTGCCTGTGAAAGAGATGTTACTTGATAGAGACACCATTGTCAATACTGACTTGTCACAAAGGATAATCCCTCCCATGTCTGCAGCCTGTAGGAGTTACTACACATGAGCATGAGAGAAAGCTTCCAGAAAAGGGCCAAGACCTGTAATGGTTGGTTCCAGGATCAGATAAGTAAGAAAATGACATGAAGTATGTTTAGAGACTGCAAACACCTAAATATTTTCTGTGTTAGTGAAAAATGTAATTGTTATAAAGTAACGTCAAATACTTTTGATATGGTGTTTTAAAAATGAAAAGTATGTGCTTACAAATGTTATGATGTATAATCATGCATAACGTTCTACCTCAATAAATTTCATTTTCTTCATAAAGGTGAGGAGATGTAATACCAGACCATATACCTCTCACGTGAACTTGCTTTTGCCTCATACGTTTCCCCTTCCCCTCACAATTTCTTTTGATTTCCTGATAAATCACTGAGAAATACAGGCCATTGCCAGAGATTAGAATGTCACACTAAACATTGTTCAGAAAATGCATGTTGAAGCAAAACATGTGTTCTTAACTTTTTAAGTTTAAATTTGGACATTTGTTCTCCATTATTTTTAGCTTTGCCATTGATTCTTGAGCAAAGAAGTTAGGACGTTGACAAATCATCATAATGATCAATGAAATCAGTGTTAGACTGAGTGTGCTTGTCTAAACCAAAAGGAGTTTATCCCCCATAATGCATGAGGCAGCAGTGAGACAGTTGTCTTTGTGTTGCTGACTGTGATCATGAGAAGACATGCATGTTGCTATACCATACCTGTATGCATATCTCTCAACTGTGCAGATTTTCGCAGAATGTCCAGATTTTTGCCTCATATTTTTGGTCTGTTTTTCATAACATTGTGGCTTTCTGGCAAATTAGTGACAAAGCATTAAAGACAGAAGTTAGAAAATAATGACAGACATTTGAGTTTCAGACTTCATACCCTTCAGAAAATTCATGTTAATGCAAAACCTGCTATTCTATCTACTTTCCAATTTTGTAAGAGTGGTATTTAAAAATTGTCCCTATTTTTGGGCCTTTGTCTCACTTTTATTAAAGGCTTTGTCCAGATTTCTTGCTCTAAGAGGTTGAAAGGTATGTCTGTATGTGCTACTGATAAGAACAAATGTACAAATTATTATACACTAATTCTAGTCTAAGTGTCTATTGGCACAGAAAATGATACACCCATAATGTAACTGCTGTTGGTCTGCTTTACATGAAATTTATCATTTAGAGTGCCTATTGTCATTGCACAGTACATTCCAGTAAACTGTGAAGTGAACATTTACAGCATGACAACACTGATAAAATCTCTAATTGTTGTACTACAAAGGTCTAATTAGTGTATGCATAAATGATGAAAACATTGCTGTGTTTTTTTAAGAAAGACAACATGCAACTGACTTGTATCTAATTATCCCTGTACTCTTGTCAACTCAGAAACAGTATGTGGAAATAACACATTACATTATTTCTGTCTGGGTAGGTTCAAATAAATGACTTCAGAACACTGACTGAAAAGGTACAAAAAAATAACTCAAAGTTTGGGATCATTGTGATCACATTGCTGCCCAAAATATCATATGCATTCATTCCTGTGAAGGAGATGCTGCAAACTCATGTATTTGTACGCAGAATCTGCACGTTGGCAACATGATTTAAGTTTCCTCTGCTCATGTAAATTGAATTTTGTTTCACATAGAATTCTATTCTGAGAAATGATAAGTTTTAACTCATACATTATGTAAAAAATTAATACCAAAATACTTATGACACGAAAAGCCCACTGGCCAAAGGTAGGGCATCTGTCAGCACTGGCCTGCTTATTTTAAGACATAAGTCAGAAAGCCTTGTAGCACATATCAATTCACCAAAGAAAAATGTCAACTTCTGTCTCAAAAAGTTTGGTATTACCTCCAAATAAACTTGTTTAATCAAAAACAGGGTCATTTAATGCATTTAAATGTTCTGCTTGCAAACACTGTACAGTTACCTTCAAAGTACCTGCATTGTATTTGGTTGGACTGACCAGCCACTGCTGTATACAATCAGTAAAATCAATTAATCGTGGGAATGTCAGTGAACTAACGAAAGAAAGGAGTCAGTGCAACCTTGCAGATAATGAAATGATATCTGAGAACACTGTCCCTTGAAGGTCATTATCAATTCCTGGTTTGTGTTTGTAATGTTTCACAACTTGGAATGGAAAGAAATGAGTTGACAGAAGGAGCTGGCTGTTTATGTATTTATATTATTCATTTTTATTTTTTACTGGGATAGAGCACTGATGACATAATGACAGCTGCAGGCTTAACCTAGATTACTTGACACAGTAATGAATATTTACTAACATAAGATATATGTATAGTATACAAAATAATGAAATAATCAGCTTATATAAGAGAGGTTGGAGCAGAAGTGGGATAAGATATGAACTGTTCAGTGTCATATACACTCCATTGAGAGAGGTATATGAGAATGTAGATGCAGGGGCACACTGTTAGTTTTAGCAGGTTATATGGCATGTCCTGCAGTCAGACAATTGCATTCTGATTGTTTTGGTAGAATGTGCTTCAGGTGAGACCTGAAGAGGGAGAAGTCTGAGATTTAACTAAGTCTAGAAGAAGTGACTGATGTCATTTTGAGGCTAGGACAGAGAAACTGTGGCTGGAAGACTGTACTTAGACAGAAGGAGGTTGCAGAGATGGACCACCTCTGTCTTGGCCTCTGAGGTTATAGGATGAAGTTGCAGTAATAAGTTTCATTACAAGAAGGGAGGTGCTGGCTTGGTGGATTAATTTAAAAAGGTAGGGTACCAAAGAGAAGACACGCTCTGGATTGAAATGGTAACCCTTTAACTTTGGTCAGAGTGAGATAATGATGATCAACTGGCTTAATTTCTCCTAGTTTTTTGGGTTTCTAATACCATGACAGGAATGAGCCCCATTCCTAAGTCAAAGTATGAGTAAGGTTCATGAAATTAGTATTTCAATCATTGATGTTAGCCAGAAGTGCTCTTCGCAGCACCCATAATATGCCCAGAACTGACTTCTGTAATTTGTATGGATTTACATGTATCAGTAGAGTGTCTAAATCAGACTGTGAATTATTTTTTTATGAGACACATTGTTCCTACTACTCTAAGAACTGTATGGGTATCCTTCTTCTAAATTGCTCTAGATCCTGGAATTTTACAACTTTGCATTTCTCTGTACTATGACACTGTAATAAATGGGTGTAGCAATTTCAATGATCAATGCTACTTTAAGCTTCTTTTCATCACTACTATACCTGGTTTTCTAGCATCTATATTTTGAGCTGTTGGTCATGGGTGATCCCATGTGATATAAACTTCATCAGTTTGTATAATGCTTTGTAGCTCATGTTTCCAATGCTTCTCAGCTACTTCAATATTGTAATGTCTCTACAATCTCCAATGCAACAGTCTTGCCACACTATTATACCATTCAGTACACAGGCCTTCTGCCATTACTGTATCACACCCAGCAACAAGATGTGCGACTCTTTCCAGTTCTATTTACAAAACGTGCATCTGCCTGATTCTCCCACATGTTCAATGGACTTTGTAAACCATTATGTGCATAGTCCACTAACCTGGGCCTCCAATATTAACCTTTCATCTTTTGAGTTAAATTCACCTCTCCTTAGCCATTCTTGTGTTAGATCCTAATCACCATCAGGTTGTTCCAGGAGTTTTCTGTACTTGCAACTATATTTATGCCTTTTCCGTATTTCTTGCCTTTTCCTCTGATCTTTTTCCTTATATTCTTTCTTTTGTTTTGGCACATTCATTTACTGCCTAATTTTTGTCGGCTTCTAGTTTAATTTCCATTCCCGCTTGACATCGATGTACTTCTGCTAAACTAAGCAAGGAGGTCACTTTACACTTGTTCTCTTCATGTTTCAAATCTTTCACTATGTTTGGATCTGATGAGATCAGCAGATATGTATGCAGTCCTACGATTGCAGATCTATATGTGTAATCAATTTCAAGGAGGACGTGCCTCCTTCAGAATGAGGAATATAAAATCTTGGTATACACAAATTTTTATATATCATTTGACAAGTATGAAGCATTTTTCTTGTTTTCCTGTCCAACTGATCCAATACCTTCTGGGGACAATCAGTCACTTCAAAACTGTAAGTTAGAACAGGAAGAGCAAATTGATTTATAGCTTGAACTTCAAGATGCAAAGAAAACTCCAAATACAAACGAAAAACAGCTCACAGTAGCCTCCACTTCAACAGACAGTTTATTAAATCAAAAAATAGAAACAGACTGTTAACAAACACTCTAGTATAAAGCGCTTTTCGTCCAGTAAAGTTACCGGACTTCTTCAGATACAAAAACACATATCAAATAATCAATTTTTATATTTAAAATTTCAACAATCATCTGTGTATAAGATTAATTAATCAATTCATTGCAGTTAACCCTTTCTAGGCCTATCAAAAAATGCATTGTAGCCAAGAGGTTCGTTACAACCAAGAAGTTCATTAAAAATTATTAAAAATACATTTAATATAGATTTAATTCTACTGGCCTGTTTTGCCACTTAAAAGTGACCAAATCGATATAATATAATAAAATTACTGTTGTAAATATTTTCTAAAAAATGTATATAAATCGATATTAGTAATGGTGTATTTATATATTAAAACATTAAATTGTAAAAACATAAAAAAGTATAAATATAAGCAACACTTTATTTTACATATTTGAATGACCAGTGGTTCTCTCTTCCATCCTCACATTTCACACTCTAGGATGTATCAATAAATATAAATCTGGAATCTGAAGTGGGTCCCCCTTCACCTACTTATACTTTTCAATTTCAAAACACAGGCCAAGGAATATATTTCATTAATCCCTGGATATTGATAGGAGTCCAATCTAAGTTGCCACATAAGTTCACGCTCTCCTAGTAGCAAACTTAGTGGTCCCCCTCTATAATTGTCATCTATTGACACTTGGTCTATGACACTAAATTTGAAAAAGTGAAGGAGGTATTCACTACAATGTTTTGCTAAGGCGTTCTCTAGTTTATGTTTGCCTACAGCATACACATGTTCGTAAATGCGTTCCTTCAATTTACGGTCAGTTTGTCCGATGTAGAAAACTGTATACCCCTGGCATTGTGCAAAGTACACTATATACTTAGAGGTACTGTTATATTTCTGTGTAGTTGTATAATACCTCCCCCTTACTTCGAACTTTTGCCCTATATCAATGCATTTACAGTACCTACATGACTCACAACAGAACATACCTGGATTCCTACTAATGGTTGGCACGTAGCCCTCAATCCATTTTTTCAGGTTTCTACCTCTTTTGTAAGTAATCATTGGTCCATCCCCTACTTTAACCATTATATCTTTGTCAGTAGGGAGTAAACATCAATTCTTCCATAGTATTTTCTGTATCTCTTTGGAGAATGAATTAAATGTTATAAAACTATACATGAATCTAGGTTCATTATTGGAAGTATTGGTTTTACTTCTTTCTACTATCTATTCTTAACTAGCAAATAGTAGTAGGTTCTTCCTGTACTATTTGTGTTCTAATAGTGGCCCTTCCTTTATTTAATATAGGTTGATAGACTCCTAGTTCATGTTTTGTTTGAACTTCTGTAACAATTTATCTTAGGAAGCCTACTGGATACCCTCTATGTTCAAACATTTGTATCAAGGTGTCACATGCTTCTTTAAAATCTCCTTCATGGGTAACCATTCTTGCCGCTCTCACCAGTTGCCCCTTAACAATAGACTTCTTCTGATGATAAGGGTGGGAACTGGTGAAGTGCAAGAATGAGTTTGAGTAGGTATCCTTCCGATATATTTTGGTACTATATCTTTCAGTACAAGAATCTTTTCGTAATTCAGTGTCTAAATAATTGATTACAGAATCCTGGTAGTTACTGGTAAACTTCAAGAAACTAGTAGTATTGTTGAAAAAATCAACAATCCTATTTGCTACTGTACTGTCACCTTTAAAAATAAGAAAAATATCATCCAGGAACCTTGTGAAAAAATGAATGACCCCTGAAAGAAATTCATTTCTAAAGATAAATTCATATTCCCAATGGGCCATAACTAAATTAGCAAAGCTCACCCCACACAGCGAACCCATGGCCACACCAGTTTTTTGTAAATATATTTCCTTGTCAAACAAAATAAAATTGTTCTTGAAAATGATGCCCAATAGTTCCTCGATCATTCTTTGTTCTATTTCAGGCACCCCATTTGTTTTCATCATTTTTAGTAACCACTCAATCCCCAAATCATGGGGTATTGAGGTGTACAGGTCACATACATCAACCGTAAGGAAATTAAGGTCATTCCCAAAATCTAAGTTGTTAATACTCCCTAGAAATGACCATGAATCCTTGCAAATTTGAGGTTGTGAGGCTACATATTTTTTAAGTATCAAATCAACTACTTTAGCACAAGGTACGTCATAGACTGTCTGGCGTCCACTAATCCCCTCATTGGTGGATCTGTATCCAGTAGGCTTCCTAAGAGAAATTGTTACAGAAGTTCAAACAAAGCATGAACTAGGAGTCTATCAACCTATATTAAATAAAGGAAGGACCACTATTAGAACACAAATAGTACAGGAAGAACCTACTACTAGTTGCGAATTAAGAATAGATAGTAGGAGTAAAACCAATATTTCCAATAATGAACCTCGATTCATGTATAGTTTTATTACAACATTTAATTAATTCTCCAAACAGATACAGAAAATACTATGAAATAATTGGCGTTTACTATCTACTGACAGAGATATAATGGATAAAGTAAGGGATGGAACAATGATTACTTACAAAAGAGGTAGAAACCTGAAAAACTGGATTGAGGGCTATGTGCCAACCATTAGTAGGAACCCAGGTATGTTCCATTGTGAGTAATGTAGGTACTGTAAATGCACTGATATAGGGCAAAAGTTCGAAGTAAGGGGGAGGAGTTATACAACTACACAGAAATATAACTAACTCTAAGTCTACAGTGTACTTTGCACAATGCCAGGGGTGTACAGTTTTCTACATCGGAAAAACTGACCGTAAATTGAAGGAATGCATTTATGAATATGTGTATGCTATAGGCAAACATAAACTAGAGAACACCTTAGCAAAACATTGTAGTGAATACCCCCTTCACTTTTTCAAATTTAGACCCATAGACCAAGTGTCAATAGATGACAATTATAGAGGGGGACTCTAAGTTTGCTACTAGAAGAGCGTGAACTTGTGTGGCAACTTAGATTGGACTCCTGTCAATATCCAGGGATTAATGAAATATATTCTTGGCCTGTGTTTTGAAATTGAAAAGTATAAGTAGGTGAAGAGGGACCCACTTCCAATTCCAGATTTATATTTATGGATGCATCCTAGAGTGTGAAATGTGAAGATGGAAGAGAGAATCACTGGTCATATAAATATTATGTAAAATAAAGTGTTTCTTATATTTATACTTTTTTATGCTTTTACAATTTAATGTTTAATATATACATACACTATTACTAATATCAATTTACATACATTTTTTAGGAAATATTTACAACAATAATTTTACCATATTATATCAATTTGGTTACTTTTAAGTGGCATAGGAGGCCAGTAGAATTAAATGTATATTACATTTATTTTTAAAAGTTTTTAATGAACTTCTTGGTTATAATGAACCTCTTTGCTACAATGCATTTTTATTGATAGGCATAGGAAAGGTTAACTGCAATTAATTGATTAATTAATCTAATACACAGATGAGTGTTGAAATGTTTAAATATAAAAATGGACTATTTGATATGTGTTTTGTATCTGAAGAAGTCCGGTAACTTTACCAGAAGAAAAGCACTTTATACTAGAGTGTTTGTTTACAGTCTGTTTCTATTTTTTGATTTAATAAACTGTCTGTTGAAGCGGAGGCTACTGTGAGACATTTTTGTTTGATTTATAGCTTGGACTTTGTTCCTGGATGTCAAGGCTGTTTTCAGTATTAATTTTACTCTTCTAAAATATTCTTTACTGAATTTTGTTTGCATTTGTTCATGTTTTTGTTGATAATTCATGAATCTTCCAATATTTATACACTCCCTCTTGCTCAGGCTCCTTTATATTACATTTTTGTTCCAGACTGATATTTTCTTAGTGCTGCAGCTTTCCTGCTTTAAATGTTACTTTTGCATATTTATTGAGAGCAAATGACATTCTTATATCATCAGAGAATGTTTTGACCACCTGAAGTTGTGCTTTCAGCTCCACATCTGACCATGATCTAATCTGTTAAGTAGACAGCATGATGTGTTAAGAGCAAGACAAAAGAGCAGTGGTTACAAAGAGTCACCCTGGAATATCACTCTGCTGAATTTTTATCCCTGGGATAAGCATTTGTCCTTTATCATGGCTTAGCTGCAAAGTGCTTTGCCACTGTTTCATGGTCACTGTAATTTAATTCAGTTTAGGGTCTATCTGAAACATTTATAAGCACTCCTTTATCCATGAATGTGAGATGCTGTCAAATACCTTTTTGTAATCTATCCGTGTCATTCTTAGATTCTTCCCTTTTTTACAATTCTCCATTATGAGTTTATTTAACAACAAATGATCCTTTGTTCAGTATGACTTTCTTTTGTTATCCTTCTGTTCTATTGCCATGATTGAAATTTATTCTAAATGACTATAAACTCTGTCACCATTAGTTCTGGTATATAATTTATAAATCGTGGGAAGGCAAGCTATTATTGGTCTATAATTTTTTCGATAGCTTGCAGGTTCACTCTTAAAGAGGAGTATAGTTTTTACTGTTGTTAACTAGGTTGGTGTCTGTTCAGGATGTGCATATAAATTCTTCTTACTTAAGGATAAATCTTCATGTAAAGATGTAAATACTTTTAGCCAGAAGTTAGGAAATGCATCTGGGCCTGGGGTTTGCCAGTTAGGAGTTTTTCTTAATTTTGTTTCAATTTCTCTGGCTCTTCATCCCATTTCATATCCTGTAATTCTATCCATTCAGCTACATAGATATTTCTCCAACATGTGTCTAGTTATTCTTTTTTTGGGATGTTTATATTCTTTTTGCTTTGTTTCCCAGTTCTCTATAAAACCTTTTTGGGTCATCAATGAATTGCTTATTTTGTACTTTTCCTTTATATTTATTTGCGTACCTTCTAAGTTTTTCCTGCCTGGGCTGATATCTTTAGCTTATTGTTTGCAATAGGGTATTTTAGATCCTGGTCTGTTCTGATACTATCACATCTATAATTCCAAGTATTTTGTTGATCTGTTCTATCTTCTATACCCTTGTAACAGTGACACTTCTTGTCTTGATGCGTTATAGTTTTCTCTATTCGATATTTCCACAATACCATTTAATTTCTTCCCTTCCTTGGCCTTATTGCCCTGTGTTTTTGAGGTAAGACATTATGTGTTATTAATTTAGCTCCACAGTAATATATTCTATTTACTTCTGTTATCTCATGAGTTTCTCTTAATAGTCTTGATAACTGTGTATGTTTGTTTTATCAGACTTCTAACATTTTGGGTCTTATTGACTTTCAGTAATCTATTTCTTTCATTGATCTTAATATGTCAATCCATCTGTATAAATCAAGGAACTCTTCTCTTAGACCATTTTCTTCTAAACTGAGGGCACATTCTTTGCTCTCCATTTCCTGCGGGCGTTCTACAGAAAGTTTCAGAACATCTTTCTGTGACATATTCTCTTCAGCTGCATCTTGCATTATATAGTGCTCTTTCATATGGGAACTCACTGGCCTATCACTCCACAACATTAACTGTGCCAGAGTTGCCACCGTTTCCTGCTCCTTCCCTTGCTGTTTAAGTCCAACTGAACTTTTGTACTGGCTTCCTAATGAAGGCTCTAGAGTATCTTCATGTAGCAAGTGATCAGATGCTTCCTGTTCCACCTGCTTCAACTTAATTTGGGGACTCATTGTTCCATTATGCTTTGACATTACTGAGATACATTTTCTACACTAAATCCTTTACTTTGCAGGTAATCCACAATGTTAGTTACTACTTTTTTAACTTTTCCATTACTAAACTTCTTTACTACTTCCCTCTTTGTTTTCTTATTTTTGTATTGTGAAATTTTCCATGTCAGGATGCCTTTCTCTGTATTTTTCTTCAAACATCTTTGGTGCTGCTTTTTTGTATTGATTAGTTTTGATTTCTCCTCTGCATAAATATTGCACCATACTAAATCTCATTTTCTTTCACATGTGCATATTTCTTCTTCAGATATCACAAACTGCACCTGCTTCTCCTTACTTTGGCGACTCATTGTTCTATCATACTGCGACATAACCTGTGTTAGACTTTCTACACTAAATCCTTCACTTTGCAGGTATATGGTAACTTTAGCTTCTGTTTGTTTAACTTCTGCTTTACTAATCTCCTGTTCTATGTTCCCCTCTGTGATCTTATTTTTTGTATTGCGAAATTTTCCATATCTGGGTGCATTTGCCTGTATTACTCTTCAAATATCTTTGGAGCTGCTTTTTTGTATTGATTAGTCTGGCCTTCTCCTTTGCGTAAATATTCTACCATATCAGATCTCTCTTTCTTTGCCATGTCTGTGTTGTTTTTTTATACCTTTCAAAAATCTCTCGGTTTTGTTCTTTATATTTTTGCAGTCCCTTAGTCACTTCTTTTTCTAAATGGCCCAAACTTTTTTGGTCTATATAATATATTTCATAGATTTGTTGTATTAATGAACACAAATTTGCATTTGAGGCTTTTGATAGTTTTTCTTGTGCAAGTATTTTTCTTTCTTCTAATTTCTCTTTTAATCTTTTTGAGTATCTTCTGTCTGGTAATTCTGGCCTTCTTGCATGATAGTAACAATACATAATTTATTTCTTATCCTCAGTAGTCCACTATGTGATCTTTATGGCACATTTTTGGCCTGTCAGTTTTTGTGCTTTTTGTGAACTACTACTTGCTTCCACAACATGGGGGCATCATACCCCTGAGCCTGGCCTGACCCCATTGTAGGAATGTATCCATGTCTTGAGGATTCAACACTGTCATATTTTCCAGTCCTGGCAGTAGTGTACATTGGCACTTTTTTTACCCTGAGACTTGTGCACCTAACTGACTTTTTTATTTTTAACCTTTTCCTGTCTATGATCTATGGTATATAAAATACAGTCTATCTATCAGTGTTGTATTGGTGACATTTTATAAAAACACCTTGTGAAGGTACTCATCAAGGCTTGAGGATGAATTTAATTCCATCAATACTACTTTCCTTTGCTTGCTCACTTTATCATCTCTCTCTTAAGATCCCATCTCTCCATTTGGACCCCTCACTCCATTCAAACCCAGGGAAAATTAGAGATGAAATTTGAGATGAATAAGCAAATTTTATTAGAGAGGGTCTAAAGACTAGTTGAGTTCTTGACAGAGGTGGAGGAGATGGCAAACATGGGGAGGCCATTTCAAGTTGGACACGAAGGATACCCTTTCCCATAGTAGCTCTGGTGGAGTGTGGGAGGAAATGAGAAATTTTATTGGCTCAGAAAAGTAGGTGGTTGAAATTGGATCTTAGATTACCAATGTGTTCCTGGACATTAAAGGACTGGTGCAGCCAAATCCTTAAGTATCAAAACCCTCCAAGGCAATACCCAGATTTGCTCTGAGTTATTGCACAATAGCACCTCCTATACTGAGCCAACAGATACAGCCAACATACTGGCCAACAGAATCAATGCCAACTTTACCCCTCTCTCCCCCTCAAGGACCCTATCACAATACCAGAAGAAAGGTTGGTACCCACCATTTCTGCGGCACAGGTAAAAGCTGCATTGTCCAAAGCCAAGAATACAGCATCCATGGGACCTGATAATATCCCTGGCTGCATCCTACATGAGCTACAAAATTAACTGGCACCACATCTGTGTGCTCTGTTCAGTCACAACCTTACCTCAGACTATGCCCCTAATGAATGGTGCACTGCTACAGTCATCCCGCTCCATAAAGGAGGAGAAACTACAGACCCTGGGAATGATCGCCCCATTAGATTGACGAGTCAGGTATGCAAAGCTATGGAGCACATCCTCATGGACCTGCTTAACAAAGATATAGGCAATTTCCACACTCTTGACCCCACACAGTTTGGCTTTGACAAGGGGAGATCCTGCCTGATGAATCTGGTTGACTTCTCTGAGGCAGTCACCAAGGCTGTGGATGAGGGTAAGGCAGTGCCTACAGCCTACCTTGACCTGGCCAAGGCCTTTGATACCATTCCTCACTCAGGTATCATTGATAAACTCACCAAACTAGGCATCAATCCTTACATCACTAGGTGGGTTGCAAATTGGCTTACAGACAGGACCCACAGAGTGAAAGTTGCGGATTCCAAGTCAGATTGTTGACCAGGCATGAGTGGAGTCACACAGGGATCAGTCGTGGGCCCTCTCCTGTTTGGCATCAAATTCTCAGAAGTCCAGGCCAACACAGAAGGAGTCTAGCTGACTAAGTTCACTGATGACTGCAAGCTAGGAGTCATTATCAACTCCCCAAGTGATGCTGACATTCTACAAATGGGCCTTTTGGAGACTAATGACTGGTGTCAGAACCATGGCTTGAAGCTTAACACCAAAAAATGCATTATCATCCCCTCTGTAAAACACTCAGTTCCCATGAATTACCACATTGATGGGAGCCCACTGAACACTGAAGGGGTCATAAGAGATCTTGGCACCCAGGTCGACAGCCACCTCACCTTCCACCTCCACATTGCCACTGTGGTCAGCAAGTCTTTTTACGTGGCACATCTTATAACCAAAGGTTTCTCATTCAGGAAGAAAGAGGTCATCATCCCTCTCTACTCATCCCTCATTAGACCAGTCATCGAATATAATGCCCCATTTGGCATGTACCTGACCAAACACCTACAACAGCTGGAGAGGCCACAAATGTACCTCACAAAAATGATTCTAGGCCTTAAACACATGTCCTACACAGACAGACTTAAGAAACTTCAGCTGTTCTCAGTCTCTTATCATCTATTTAGAGGTGATCTCTGCTTGACTTACAAAGCCACGTCTGACCCAGCCCTACTTGAAATGCTACACCTAAAGAAATCCCAATCCCCCCACGCCACACACTCCAGAGATCACAACCTCATTACCACAATTAACAGAATATGCTGGAGGGACAGGTTCATCTCCCAAAGACTGCCCATACTCTGGAATAAGCTTCCCATTCATGTCAAGCAGAGCACCTCACTGGCCCACTTCAAGAGAAATCTTGACAAGTGGATGGGTAAC
>NC_056725.1:547028050-547108050 GCF_019279795.1 Protopterus annectens | reverse complement strand
ACCAGCAACATTGAAATTAAAGAATAAATATGAGACTATAAAACATCAATTGCATTTTTGAAATATGACTTTACAAGAAAACGGGGCACAGAAAAATTGGATTTTTGTTGATTTTGTTAAACTTGTTGGGGGACTGACAGGCATATGCTCCACTTCATTTCATTAATGTTTGGAAGCACACTGAAAGGAAAGAAAAGTGTAGAAAAAGGGAAATGTTACTATAGGGAAAACAATTTTTTTCTTCATAGTATTTATATAAAACATTTTATGATATAAATTGCATGTTATATAGTAAAGCATTTTCAGTGATTGTTGTATATGATATTGATACTATAGAAACAGGTGTTTAAGAAATGTAAGCATTACAATGTAAAAAAAGAGAAGAACGGTTGGACCAAAGTATTTTAAGTCAATATGTTGTCATGGAAACAAGCTTACTAAAGGTGAAGGCAATACATTGAGAGGTCTCAAAATTATTTATGAGGATAAATGTAAAATTAAAAGATACAAGGGCAAGTAGCTCAATAAAAATAAAATTTAAAAGTATTGAAAATGAATAAGAGATAGTAACTAAATACTTTAATACATTTGCTAGAACAGTGTATAATTTAGTTGCTTTTAAAGATGGGCAGTGTACTTTTTCTTAAGGCTAAAAGTTAATGTTTTCTGAAAACATACACGTTGTTCTTCACATCTGGGAGGGGAATAAAGATAAGACAAGAACAGACATCAATTAGAGTAAGTAGGAGCACAGGTTGTAACATGCATTTTAGCATGGATAACTACAATTTTAGTTTAATTAATGGCTGTGGGTGCAGCTGTCAATTAGGGACAATTGTTCCTATCAGAAGGCTTAAACTACATTATTTGAACATGTATATAGTTGTGTGTGCTTGTTTTAAGTTAATAGGTTATAGGGTATTCTGGGGTGTGTTTAATTTTTTGTTTGAGGGTTTTCATTAAAACAAAAAAGTCTTCTAAAATGTAACATAGGTTTAAATGGAGATGACAAGAAACAACTGTTTAATGGATCAATCTGCCAAACATTAGTGGGTGCGTGTAACACAAAAGATGGAAGTAGATGTTTAAAAACGTCATATATATGACAGGTGGGAAATAACTGCTACACTAAATACATTATTTTGGAATGTGAATGGCCTCACATCTATAGACAAACAGGTAACAGTATTGAAATATATTAAGAAATACAGAGTGCGAATAGCAATCCTACTGGGCACACATTTGGAAAGAAGTGAGCACATGGATTTGATAAAGGATTTCAAGATGGATATTCAGCAGGATATCAGGATAAAGGAAAACAGGAAAATTTATACTAATTGCTACAGCAGCTCCAATAGTGATATAACAAGAAACAAAAGATAGTAATGATAGATTTGTGGTAGTTAGGGGGTTACTGGCAAGGAAGAAAGATTACACTGGCTTGTATTTATATTCCACTTAAAATGCAGTGGAACTTAAGAAAATTCTAGGAGAAATATTCAGCAGAGAATATTAATTATAGGTGGGGACTGTAACTTGAGTTACAACAGTAAGGATGTATCTGAGGGACATGTAAAGGAAACTATAACAAAAGAGGGTAGAAAGAAATTTATGAAAATATTTAGTATGGATAATGTGAATTCAGTAGTAGGAACCTGGAGAGAATTTACATATTATTTCCCAATGTACAATAAATGGACTAGACAGCAATTACATTTCATATGAACATATGCATTTAATTGAAAGCTTCAACACACATCCAATAACTATTTCAGATCATGCACCAGTAACAATTATAATAAAAATACAGGGTACCAAAGTAAAAATGAGACACTGTTGCTTTCCCACCAATCTGTTAAAAAGAGAGAGGAATTTAAGGAATGGGTAGTGGAAATTATTTGAGAATTATTAGGAAGATAGAAATTTATTCAGAATTTATAGTGAGTGGTACAAAATGAAAGTGGATATTAAAATTAGGGTATAAATAAAAAAGAGATATGGTTAAGAAGTAACAGAGTTATTCAGAGGGGGCTGACAAAGGTTAAAGTATTGCAGAATAAGAGGAGTCTTAAAGAACAAGAAGAGGCACAACTGTAGAGTGCTAAACAGAAAATAAGTGAGTATTTGGATAATATCCATGAGTTTAGAAAGATTGCTGTTAATGTACCTGCTTTTGATAATGCCACAGCACAAAATCTCTTAGCACAATGGCTTAGGTGACAGAAAGTAGAAAGGGTTCTTGCCAAACTTAGGGAGCCTATAACAAGAAAAATACCAGAGCTCCTGTAGCGGTATTAGAGATATTTCAAAAATTTTATGAATTTTTTTAAAGCATATGACTGTGAAAATCAAGGAAAAGCACAAATGGAAATATCTAGGGAAAACTTAAGCATGCCAAAGTTAGAGGTAGATGAGGCTCAACAATTAACAGTTAGGATAGGAGGATATGAGATTAAAACAGCGATATATAATCATTCTACAGGAAAGTCTCTGGGAATAGATGGTATTCCTGTAGAAGTACAGAAGCTAGTAGAGAAAAAAGTGATGAAGATTTGGAAGGATTTGTTTAAAAGCTGTGGTGGCTATAATTCCTAAAGACAGTAGAGATCCATCAGACTCAGCTTCATATAGGCCCATTTCAAATTTTAACCATGATTATAGAGTGTTTATGTCTATAATAGCTAAAAAAATTGCAAATGTGTTGCCAGAATTGATAGACATGGAAGAAAGTGGTTTTGTGAAGGGGAGGCAAACATTTGACAACATTAATACAACAATGATAATCTAAAGTAAAGCAGAATATAAGAAAATATTGCTGATGTTGGTGGGTTTGATGCAGAGAAAGCATTTGACAGAATACGCTGAGATTTTATGGGTAGGGCAATGGAAGTACTTGCAGTCCCTGATACAATAAAAAGATTATTTAGGAGGACATATGGGGGAATTGAAGGAAAAAATTAAAGTGTGAGCATTCCTCTCTGGTAAGTTGTGTCTAGACAGAGGAACTAGGCAGGGTTGTTCTCTTTCCTTTTTGTTATTTCCATTATATTTAGAGCCATTAGCAAAGAAAATAAGGGATATAGAAATTCAATGATATAACTGGTATGGTAATCAAGAAAAGTTGGCTTTATTTGCAGACAATATTATTTTGTGCCTAATAAAACCAGAAATGGTCATTTCAGTGCTGTGGAACATTCTGAAACAGTTTCAAGTTTTTTGGGATATAAAACTAATGAAGACAAAAACAAAGACTATAACTGAATTATGTACCCACTCATGAATTGGTTCAGCAATACAAGTATTTATGGGAACATGATAAAATAAGTATTAAGAGTATGGGTTAAAACAGATTATGTTATAGCAGCTAAGGAAATATGGGAAGGGACTAAACAAATGATAATACAAAAACCTGAGAAACTGGAAGCTGGTGTTTACTGATGTGGATAGCAAGATACAAGCAGTGAAAATGTTTTTAGTCCCTTTCATTTTTTATACAGGGCAGGTATATTTTTATCAACCAAAGTAGAAGTTGCACACAGTAATTAATAAAGAGTTGAAGGATTTTGTCTTGGAGGGGAAGAGAGCAAAGGTAAAGTGGGAATTACTAGAAAATGGAAATCAAAGTCTAAACCAACTCTATTAGAAGTAGAGAATATAGTAACAGAGATAAATAAAACAACAGGAATTGAGATCTTTAGAAAAGGGTAGGAACAAACTACGTAAGAAAAAAATGGCAATTGTGGGAACAATAAATACAGGGGAGGAATGAGATTTAAAAGAAGACAGGACTTAAATGAGCTATGTAATGTTTCACTGAAAATGACTGGGTAGATTTTAAGTGGTGTATAATGTTTGCAACTAGGAGTGCGTCAGTATAGTTTGTGATATTAAATGCTTGCAACTAGGATTTTGTCGGTGTGGCTTGTTTTTATTTATATAAACATATGATTGCTTATGTCATAAGTGATGGTTTAATAAAGATGTTTCTTGTTTAAAAAAGGGCAGGAATTGAATAATTTCTGTAATGTTGCTTAGGTTATATGATATATAGCAATATATGTGAAGTATACTGTTTGTTAATGTTAATTTGTTAATACAGTTTGATTGCTTTTGTATATATGTAAATTTACCTATGTCACAAGTAATAATTCAATAGAGGTGTTTAAAAAAAGATGATCCCTCCAATAGAACAAGATGGTTTATGCAGAAAGCTACAATTCAAAGTGAAAAGGGATAATGATGAAGTGGGGGGATTCAAGAAATAAGGAGAAAGAGTGAGATTTTTGATATATATCCTTAAGGAGAAAAACAACTGCTATACAGAGTGTCATAGTCATAAAGGAGCAGAAAACATTCTAAGATCCAAGCCAACATGAGAATTGAGAAAGGAGATTCTGCTGCTAGAGATGACTGCAAATAGGGATGCAGAGAATAGGCAAGAGGGGGGCTGGAATTTACTGTAGAAAACTGTCAAAGGAATAAAATATTGGGAGCAAATAACTAGAGACAGAAAGATAATAAAATGGGAAGAGGCTAAGAAGACATTTGAACTGCAGAGTAGACATTGCCTTCCCTACCAGGGATTGCTATCAGAATACAGGTAAAGAGAAAGGGATAGATGATTCTTAAGTGAAAAACCTGCTCTGGTAGAGTTTTTAGTTAAATCTATAACAGAGGCTGCTGTTAAAAAGGATAATTAGTAGGGTATATAAAACATTGCACAATAACTATAGGAATCAATTAGAGGAGGTTACAAAAGATTTGGAAGAAAGATTGGATAAGCAATTCACAAGCAAACAATGGGAGGGCATACAGTATGTGTGGCTCTCAAATATACATCAAAGTCTAGACAATTTGGTATTTTTGCTTAGAAGTGTTTACAGTAGTATTTGTATACCTCAAGCTGACTCCAAAGAATTTTTCCTCAGATAGATGGCAAATGGAGCTATAATGGGGAAGAAATAGGTAACTTGGAATTTATGTTTTAAGACTGTAATGATTTGGCAGATTAAAAACATTCCCTACTGAGTACTCTGTCAGAAATATTGGGTGGGCAAATGAATGTAACTAACCAATTGTTTTTTGAGCTAGGATATAGGATCTAAACTGTCTAGACATAGTAAGGCTTGTTAAGTTTAATTCTGGTGGCTGCCAAAAAGCAATTACTAGAAAATGGAAAATCAAAGTCTAAACCAACTGCATTTAAAGTAGTGACTATTGTAACAGAGATAAAATAACTGGAAGTGGGATTTTTAAGAAAGGTTAAGAGCACATTATATAGAAAAAAACAGAATTTTTTGGGAACAATATATGTTGAACAATGTTTTGGAGAAGGAGTAAGGCTTTAAAGGAAGACAGGAATTTAACAATTCATGTAATGTATAGAAGAATGTATGTAATGCATGTTTGTAACTGTAAACATGTTAACATGTTTTTTTTTTTTTATATAGGTATATGTTTGCCTGCTTAAGTGATAATTCAGTAAATGTGTTAAAAAAATAATAGTCTGAGACAACCATTTGGAAATAGTCTGTTTAGACACAGGTTCTCCACTCTTTCCATATTCACCAGAAATTAACACCTAATTCAAAGATCTGAATCAAGATAGTACTTGAGTTGCCTTTGGACATCTGTGGTGTGGAGTATGCTTTCTTCCTCAATTTTAAGCTCAGGAAAGAAAACAGGGAGATGGACAGTTTGGTCTAAAGTAAACTTGGATACCACTTTAGACATAAAAGAAGGATTACTTCTAAAACAAGCATTCTCTGTGGCATATATCATTGGCTTGACTCACCATAATAGATTGCAACTCAGTTATTCATCTTGCAGAGGTCAGAGCAATCAGTAAAACTGTTTCCCATGTTAAGAACCTCGGGTCAGCATGATGAACTAGTTCAAATAAAGCAGTGTTAGCTTCTCTAACACAAAATTAAGATCCCAAGAAGGAGCCACCAGTTTTCTTGGAGATCCATTATGCAAAACTCCCTGCAAAAACATTTTCACATGACAATGCATTAAAAGAGGGGGATTCCTATGCTAAAATAGCTGACAAATGAACCTTGAGGGAGGGGTAAGAAAGACTGTAAGAGAGTAAATAACACAAATATTGTAAAAACAGAGAAACACTAGCTGTGAAAGGGTGCTGGTTATGTTGTTGGCATCAACTAGATAATCTTTTCCATTTGTTAATATATGATAGTAACAAACTTTCTTGCCTCCATTAGTACCTGCTGTACATTCACAGTAAACAGATGCCTAAAGGGAATTAAGGCCCCATCATCCAGGCAATCAGTTGAAGTTGAGTGGGATTCAGGTGTATCAAACACCCCTGTTCTTGTGTGAGTACACCCATTCTGTGAGGAAGCTTGTGATAATTTCCCCTGGCCATTTTCAAAATAAGAGAGAACCACTCATGCCAAGGCCAAAAGAGAGTCACCACAATGATCTTGAGGAATTCCTTCTGAATCTACTGAAATACTCTGGATAACAGTGGAGAGGGTGGAAAGGGATACAAAAACATTACTGTCCAAGTAAAGGAAAGGGTGTCTGTCTTCCAGGGTTTTGTGTATGGAGACATGGAGCAGAATTTTGCCAGCTGATCTTTCAGACAGAAGGCAACTAGGTCTGTTTGAGTAAATGCTCACAGATGGATCAAATCCTGGAAGACCCCCTGATCTAGTTTCTATTTGGGAGGATCTGCCTTTGTTCTACTCAACATTTTTGCCACATAAGTTGGCTATGACAGGATGAAGGATGCCTGTAGAGTGAGGCTACATCCCAAGATAACATGGTTAGTTTGTAAAGGGGGTAAGATCTAGTCCCCTCCCTCTCATCGTTGATGTACCACATGACTGTGGCATTATCTGCAACAACTTGAAGAAGTCCAGGGAAACAAGGATGATTCAGAGGGTTGAGTACTTTGATTAGAGCAATCATCTTTTTTATATTTATTTCTGTACATCCATTTGCCCTTGTTATCCCAAACACCTTGCACTTTTATCCCTCCTGAAACTTCTCCCCAAGCAAAGTCCAAAGCATCTGTGGTGACTGACTACTTTGGAGTGAGGGGGGGGGGCATGAATTTAGGGTCCACCAAGTGATTTCTCTTCTGACAAATCCCGGAACTGGGATTTGAAAAGACAATGGGTGTTGATGCTGGGACCAAAGAGACTTTAAATACCTTTGCATCTTTCTTGTGTGGAATTTTGCCAAGGGTATCATGAGAATCAAAGATGCATGAGAGCCAAAATCCTAAGTTATTCCCTTGCAGAGACTGAAGTCTAAGAAGAAAACCCTAGAAATAGATCTCGGTGTAGATCCATTTTTTCCTGTGGAAGAAAAGCTCTTTGAATTGGGGTATCTAGCAGACATCCCAGAAACACAATCCTGTGTGATGGAATAAAAAAAAGACTTTTGAATATTTTCTTCAATCCCAGCTTGTATAAGAGATCTCACACCCTAAAAAGAAACTTCTGACACTTTGAAAAAGCCTCTGGAAAGATAAGCAAGTCATCTAAATATAGAAACATATGATACTTTGTAATCTGCAATGAGCTATAGTGGGAGCTAGAAACTTTGAGAGCAATCTTGGTGCAAGGGATAGTCCAAGGGTTAAGGCAGAGAATTGATAATGTGATACAGACATACAAAGCCTTAATAAAAACCTGAAATCTGGATGAATAGGGATGTGATTGTAGTGTTACCAGAAAACATAAAGGAGGAAGAAGAGGTAACAGTTGTGAAGTGACAGCATTTAGAACATGGGCACTATCACAAATTGATTTAGGAAAGGAAGATCCAGAATTTGTCTCCAGGGATTTTCTTTCTTTCTTTGGCACCAAATAACCTTGAATAAAAAAACTTTCCCAAACTGAGCAGGAGGAACTGCCTCTATTACTCCCTGAGACAACAATGTTGAAGGTCAGAAATAAATAGAGGCATGGTCTGGTAAATTAAGAAATACTCACTGAAAAAGAGGAATCTGCTCCCACAAACATCTGTAACCACCTTGATAAATGATCTACAGAACCCATTTGTTTGAAACTATCTGTTGTCTAAGAAAGAAGTGGAGATTCTGACTTTCTGGAAAGGAAAAGGGACTGCAAGGGTGGGGTCCCTTAAATTCTGACTTGTTATACTATCCTTTGTTTTGGGGAGATCTTGTCTTCTTTTTGGAAATGCCTTGCCATTGCTTCGTAAGAGTCCATTTACCAGCATTTTGCTGAGACTGTTTATTTTACTTCTTGCCAAAACTGGAAGAAGGGCTCGAAAATCCTTTGGAAAATTTGAAAAAAGGAGGGCTGAAAAATCTGAGATTCCCTGAATCAGCTTACACCTCTCGTTACATTTTTGATCACCTCTGCAGCAGAGGGACCAAAAACTAAATCTCTATCCAAAGTAGAATTTAAAATCCCACTTTCACATCTTCTGGGAGGTTCTGAGAATGTGGCCAGGCAAACCTCCTGAAAGCAGTGATGGTGACCACAGCCCTAAAAGCAGTATGGACAGAGTCATAGACACACACTTTAAACAATGAGTTGTGACTTTGAAATGGAATAAATTAAACCATTTAAATCATTTTTTACAAGAAAACACTGCAGACAAAACATTCCTCATAATTTCACAAGCAGTCAGAATAAACTTTAGCATAGGAGCCTGATAAGTCAAAATTCTAAAAATCAAGGTTACAGAAGTAAACACTGTTTTCCTGTACTTATCTGTTTCTCACACCCTTGTCAGAAATTGAAGGATTTAAATTAACTATATGTTTTGCAGCAATAGGATTAACTAAAGCTGGGTCAGATTTGGGATGAGTGTATAAAAACTTAAAAGACTGATGAATGTTGCACAATCTAGCTGCCTTTTTAAGGGGAGCAGACTAACTATCATGAAAATTGCAGCGGTGACACATCCGTTGTCCAATGCTGAGAGCAAATGAAGTATAGGGGAAAGTTCTAGTACTTCCATTTGTAATAGCTTATAGTATTTTCTGAGGGACTGAGAGACCTCAGTGTTCTCCCACAAAAAACACTAGCACATTCTGGAAATAGTCTTAGAAAAAGAGAAAACCTAACAGAGACAATCAGATACCATGCTTTCCTCTGAATCTGAATCAGAAATCTCAGAGGATAACCCTGCAACTCTTCCTTCATCTTACCATCCAGATTAAGAATCTTGATTCTCTTCAGGAAAAGAGATATTCCTTTTTTCTTTTACCAGAAGCCATTTTATAAGAAAGATCACCAGCCTGAATTAGACCTTGAGCCAGATCTAATAAACACTCCTGTCCAGGGAAATTTGAGCAGGGCCTGATACATGTTTAGTTTTTGAGAGGAAAAGTGGAGGCAACAGGGATGTTAATGGCAACAACAGCTTCCCCGAAGATGGGCACAACATTCTGACTAAACAGGGAAGACTTCCTTCTCCTTCTGTCAGGACTGACAGGAGTGGTTCTTGCTTGTCCCTGAGGAGAGCAGAAAAAGGTAGCAGAGGACATGAATAACCTCCAGTCCATAGTGGCTGTAGATAATACACCAGAGGGTTCCAGGGTAAAGATGAGTAGTCTGAGGAACAAGCTTTGGCCACAGCAGATTGATCCACCTGCAGATGAGGCAAATTTCTAGCCTGCTGTGGTGGCAAAGGTTGTTTGCTTAACATTTTCTTTTTGTGGCTGGAAGAAGGACTGACAATGGTAGCAGCAGAGTAGTTTATTACATGGTCAAGTTTAAAACAGTGCTTATTTTCAAGGAAAAAAAAACAAGCAGCACAAGAAGTTGGAAAAAGTCACTTCTCCCAAACAAAACACAGTAAAAAGCAATTTAATACACTTTACCAACCCCAAAAATAAAATAAAATAATTTTCCAGAGAAAAATAGTTTTCAATGTTTTTAACAGTTTTAAACTGAAGAAAAAAATGCACTCTGCTTTAAAAGTACAGTTAAGTCTCAAGAGGTCAGTTAAACACAAACACCCAGCAGAAAAGTAAATTTCCTAACCAAAAAAGTACAATTAAACAATACATTTTTAAATGTGGAAGATTTCTTCCTATAGGTATCTTATCTATTCATTAATGCAACAGCACAAACTGACCATTAATCTTTGAAAACCTGCAGAAGAGTACTCTCTTTGAAGTCAGGAATGTTCTAAAGGGCTGGTTACTCAAACTTGTCTTTTTAGAGCTGCTGGTGTAGAAGGATAAAGTCCTGACTATGGCCCAGCTAATCTAGGATTGATTAGCGGCTCGGGGAACTGATGCAGTGGCAGGAAAGGGATGGGTGTGCCCATCCAAGGAGGGAGGGCACTCATTGATACAATTCCTAAGGGGAGGCATGAAGCAAATGGGGGAGTTACCCTCAGACATAACCAATGAGCATGGGGGTCAAGGAAAGGGTGTGGGTAGGACATAAACACCTTCCCTGGATGGAAGCAGCAATAAGCCGAGACCCTAGGACACCCTCTGGATTCAAGACCATCCCCTGAGATAATGAAGTAAGTCTGGCAGGTAGTTGTAGAATAGCTGGTAGACCATTGTTTAGTGAGGGCCAGGCTAATAAACATGAGGTCTGAGGGGACCAAAAAAATGTCTTTTTACGCAAAATTTGCCTAATGGTTTGAGTGGGAGGAAGGTGCCCTGAAGATCTGGAAGCTCTCCAATTGTTATATCCTTGGCAGGCTATAACCTATATAGCTAAGTCTGTTGCAGCAGTGATCAATATGATGAATATCCATTGGTCTACTAATTTTTTTTAAGTGGGCAAAAGTAATATTTAGAAAGATGCCTTGATGTCATCCAGTGTACCCTTGGCTTTGTCTGGCAGTCTTAACACAGCTCTCATACATCACAGACCACTATAGTAAGTCTATAGTACCAGACATTAAGAGTGTCATACTTCTTAATATGCAAATACTACTCCAACACCTGCGTTCTACTAATTTTATAAATGGGTGTAGGTATTATTCAAGAGTGATGGTGTCAAGCATCCCTCCACACATCTTTCATGCTGCAAAACTTGTAGTTCTATTAATGTTTTAAGATATTAGAAGTAAGAAAAGTTTCCCTGGTGTCTAGTGTCCCCCATATTCCATTTACTGCTTGTGACTCTAAGGCAATTGAGAGGTATGGACATTCTCCACCATTAACACACTGACACAGACACAGACACTCACAGATATTACCACTAATGCACACACAAACACTGCCACAGACACTCCCTCTCATTTGACTGCACTCATGCACAAATTCACCCTTTCACCCATACACACACACACACACACACACACACACACACACACACACACACACACACACAAACACAAATACTACCCATCCCCTAACTAACCCCCTACTGTGACCACTCAGCCAGACACATGCTCACTCTCAATCTCTCACACACACACACACACACACACACACACACACACACACACACACACACACACACGCACACGCACACACACACACGCACACACACACGCACACACACACACACAAACGCGCACACACAATTTCACGCATGAACATATGCAAACACACAGATGCAGAAAACCACAAAATACTCTAACTCACTTAAATAACACCCATACCTAAATCTAAATGCAAGGCTAGTATAAAACACAGCTTACATCTCATTCATTTTCGTCAGTGTAAAAACAATTATATACAAATGCACTTTTCTCCTAAATCCAACCCTGTAAATGAAAACTGTTCATGTTAGAATGAAGGATTTCAAAAATAAGAATTAATTCACTAATGGCAAATAGCCAGTCAGAGAGGAGAATTACATGCAAAAAGTCCCTGTTCTATCTAACCACAGATAACATAACTATCAAAGCAGCAAATCTTAATTTTGACAGTTCTTTGAGAAATAAAAAATAAGTCACTGTCATAAGCTTTGTGTTTTATACCATAGTTATTTTTAAGCAATCTGCAGATGACCTAGCGACAGTATCGTGGATCTTAGAGAGAAGAATTACATGCAAAAAGTCCCTGTTCTATCTAACCACAGATAACAACATAACTATCAAAGCAGCAAATCTTAATTTTGACAGTTGTTTGAGAAATAAAAAAAAAGTCACTGTCATAAGCTTTGTGTTTTATACCATAGTTATTTTTAAGCGATCTGCAGATGACCTAGCAACAGTATCTTGGATCTTATTGCAATTCTATTAATTATTTCCCTCAATGAGTATAATGATTATTCCAAAGTGCTCATAATACTCCCACTCAGAGCTGTGCTCATTTTCAAATGTTGGTTTGTTACTATTTGTAGTGCCACGGTGGTGTAGCAGTAGCGTTGTTGCCTCACAGCAAGAGGTTCTACCGTTCGATCCTCGGCTGGAGCGCCTTCTGTGTGGAGTCTGCATGTCCTCCCTCGTGGTCGAGTGGCATTCAAAAGACATGTGTAGAATGGGCATGCCTTCACTGAAGGTTGGACGTCAAGCTGGCACCTTGGCACCTGTAAAAAATCTACTGCCAATCATTAGCGGACAGGAGTTCCACTGTGGCGACCCCTAACTGGGAAAAGCCGAAAGAAGAAGAAGATTTGTTACTGTTTGTAAGTCTGACACAGTGGCAAATTCAGCTGTCAAGTTGTAACAACACACATTTTGTTGTTGTATTTGTGTCTTTTGGCTTTTCCCAGTTAGGGGTCACCACAGCGGAACTCTGGTCCGCTAATAATTGGCAGTAGATTTTTACGTGCCGAGTTGCCAGCTCTGACGCACAACCTTCAACTAAGGTACGCCCATTCACGCATGTCTCCACACAGAAGACGCTCTAGCTGAGAATCAAACAGGACAATGTCTTACTGTGAGGCAACAACTCTACCACAGCACCACCACCGCAGTACAATCCACTGCTGACATCAGCTGGTAAACACATAGGCATCAGGAAGGTGTCCCTGTCCCTTTGTTCTCAGGTAGGAGCGAATAGAAAAGGATGTAGCAGTGTAGATTGGAAAGTAGCATTGACATTAATTTGGACAGAAAAGTGTGCACATTGCTAGCAGTAATAGTATGATTACATTGCATTTACAGAGAAATTCATTGAACAACATCAGAAAATGTGCAATGAAAATTTCATTGACTGTACATACTAAAACAACAGTAAGGAAATGTAGAAGGTAACATCAGTGGCCTGTCTTTGAGGTAATAAGCTTGACAAGTGCATTATTATATGATCTGTCTTAAATAAGACTATTACTTTGTGAATGATAAGAGGATTTGCTTGCAGACATATCAACAGCTGTCATTAGCCAATATGAATTCTAATAAACACAGCAGAGCACAGTTTCTGGAATACTTAGACTCCTGCATGTTAAGGTGACACGAATAAGGAGACAGATGAGGGAACACTTTTACTGGCACACCATGCAGACAGTTCTGTGTGATGTCTATTGTAAAGCATAGGTGACTAATTAACCAAACCTTGCAAGGCAGGAAATGTCTTACTGTGGCTTACTGAGGGAAGGATAATGGGAGGAGTAACTTGAGAAGGAACTGAAGCACACAAAAGGAGTATCTCCCAAAAAAGTCTGTTATCTCAGCAATGACTTGATATTTCTGGGTGGTTTGTTTCATAGAATGTGTAATAAATCAGTAGGAAAAACATTTGTAAGTGCACTGCATAACAGTAAGTGATACTAGTACAGAGGCCTCTCAAAATTACAATGCTTCTGTGTTCTTCCATTCCAAGTGAATGGAACTAAGATGTGACAGTCCAGCCATGGGTGTTATAATTTCAACAACTGTGCCATCACAGTGCACTATGGGAAGGATTTGGCTTTAGAAGAAAGCAAGCTCTGATCAGGATGTCTGCCCCCAGAAGGACTTTGAGGGATACAAACACAAGAAAATTAGTAGTGACTACTGCTTTCTGATGAATACTGGTTAGCAATGTGTAGAAATTTAAGAAAATATCAAAAGCAATTGTTTATTAATTTTTTTCCCCATAGTGGTCCTTTAATGTATTTAAGGAGTCATTTGCATACATTCCATGGGCCTCCATTACAGGAAGTTTAAAATATCACACAGTGAAAAGAAAACCCTAACTTGGCTGGGTTTTTCTTGCAGTTTTTTTCTTATATTAAGTTGTGCACAATAAAACCTCAAGCACTGACAAATGCTTAATTTTAAACTAATAAAGTGCAAAATTCTGCTTCCTTATTATAACATATGCAACTTTCAGTTTCCTAAGAATCTCAGAAAAAAAAATGTTTTCAGTTTTCCATTGCCTTGAAAGACTTTTCTTATGCAGTCATACATTGCTGTTGAATTTAACTATTAGCACAGATGAGTCAAGTTACATAACTGCATGAATACACACAAACTCATCAGTGAAAAATGACAGCAAAATTAATGACAGCACACTTCAAATTCCTAAAACTCCAACTGCCTATGACCCACATGAGAGACCCTAAACAAGGAGTCATCCTCCGGTAAAACGTACATGCCCTGAAACACTTCTCACAATGTTTAGCAGGAATCAGAATTGCTCAACAATGATTTCAGTTTAACTGATGAGTCATGTGCTACACAGAGGAACTGGTGCAAGGGTCGTCCAATTCATACTCATTTCCTCAGGCAAGTCACATGGTATCTGCAAAGATTACTGACGGGAAGACATACTAGGGCAGAAGACATGTTTTGTGTAGTACACAGAAAACTACCATTACAAACACTACTACTCCTTCATGACATGTGCCTACACATGCTGGATGCTGCTTTGTAGATGATATCTAGTCTATAAGTTTGTTCATAAAACAATCAGAAGCGTGTACGCATACCCCCATCATATAACTGATTTAGCAAATAAACTTCAGCGTAGCTGAAAAACAGCACATTGCAGGCACATGATTTTTTGCAGTTGTGTTCTACTGTCATTTATGAGTCATTCATGGCCTCTAACAACAGACTCAGTAAACATCTTCCCTTGTGTGATAGCCTAGAATATAAAGGCTTCATGCCTGCATACAAAGCAATTGTATTCATTGATGCAGTCCTTGGAATGACAAGTGACAAGCTATGAGTGCCCCTTCTTTTGTTCTGTGGCTTATTTAATTTGAATATAGGTGAATTTCATGAAGATTGACCCTGACTTTTTTTCAAAGAAATATTACAATGACTCATACTACAATAAAAATTGATATTTGCTTTTTCTCTCCATGGAGTTTACCTTCCAACCTCTTAATGATAATTAACTCCATTGTTGCTGCCTCTTTGTGACCCCATATAAAATCCTTTTTAACTGTTGATACCCTAATTTTATTTTAGAATTGAAAAAGAGCAGGCTGCTATGAGAGTACTGTAATTAAGCTGTGAATTTCTTTATTGTGTGTGTGTGTGTGTGTGTGTGTGTGTGTGTGTGTGTGTGTGTGTGTCTACTAAACACAGGGAGATTGTCAGAGATTCTGATGTTGCTGGGCAGTCTTAGAACAATGAACTGAATAAATATGCTGAATGCATGGTAATTAATTTGTGTCTCCCAACTTGAAATTCAGTTTGCAATGAACATTCAGTAAGACCTGTATATCTGGATAAGGCTACTTAAATAAATGGAAACTGATATATATTCTTCAAACTGCTGTCTAGGTTTTTCTCTCACTTGGTGACTTTAAACAGCTGCACGAGTTTCCTGTAGAATGCTACTGTGGGTGACTTTTTGCCGATGATCTAATTACTTTATACCATCATTTATTTAGTTCCTTTGCTGCCCGTGTACATCAATGGTGGGTGGTGTACACTCCATCATGTGGCTGTGCTGTGGAGCAAGGTAATTGTGGACTAAAATACAAGTTATCACAAACTTAATCATATAGATGAAGTCCACTGAGTACACAACATTCACCACTAAATGCATAACATGACTATGATGTGTGGATATTTTCTTCTTGTCTTTTCAACATTTTCACTAAGATTAAAGAGCAAAGCATTTAACACAGGGTCCCAAGATATCTATTTAATGTTAATTTAGGACATAATAACTGTTTTGAGTACCACAGAAAAATATGAAGTTAGCTGTTTCACAGGCAAAACACATACTTTTTTATTCCCTGTCCTTGTAGGACCAAGCTTGTTGGCTTTTCTACCTAGCCCATTTGGCTCATTCATTCTGTGGTAGCGGGAGCTGGGAATCCACAGGCAATACCTCTACATGCCATTCATTCCTGCCTGGGAATCCCCAATCAGCTCACCTGCCCTGTGGTGACACTTTGATGGTAGGGAGTGGGCCAGCCTACCGTTTCAGTCAGGGGAGCAAAAACACATGAATTGAATATTACCAACATAGACTTCTTCAGATTTCAGAAGTTATTTTCTGGAGCATTTCATTTAACACATATATCAAGAATATCACATTTTTAACTGGAAATTCCAGACAAAAAAATGCATATATACCTATAAATTCATCAGTATTTTTTAGTTTGTGTGCACATAATTTCTTGTAATAAAACCTTTCTATCTTTCCAGTGTTTTTAATTTCAAAATGGGAGTGATGCTGACAGCATCATTAAGCCCCGGATATCTATAAGCTTCCAATCTAATCTGCCATATTAACTCTTGTTTTTCCAAATATGTCGGCCAAGGACCCCCCTCGGGTTTTTTTCAACCCTTTCCAAAACACTAAATTTAAATTCATGTTCATGAAATTGTTCCATGTTTGTACAAAGCATTAGTAGTTCTTTTCTTCCTTATGTCATAAATGTGTTCATAAATACGATTGTTTAATTTTCTTTCAGTTTTACCTATATAAAAAGCTTCACAGCGCTGGCATCAAGCCTCGTATACTACACCTGCAGTCTCACAAGCATATTTCCCTTTCAAAAAATAATCTTTATTCCTCAAATTAATCCTAACCCCCTCCAAAATGTATCTACATGTACTACATCTTTCACATTTTGACATTCTAGGATTGAGGGGTATCATTTCAGTTTTTCTTTCTTCTATGTACTTTATATTTAATCCTCTCCTACATATAATAATTGGACAATCACCTGTTGTTCGAAAATATTACTATTTTCCCGAAAGACATTCCAGTTTTTATACAAAATCCAATTGATTTTTGAACTCTCTAAACTAAAGAAAGTCACCAATTGCAATTAAACAGTATCCAATATATTAAAATGCTTTCAACAGCAGAAGAGAGTTTTATACTCAAAATATCTTAAGAAAATACAAATTTTCATTTAATGAACAGTGGTGAAATCATACCTCTCAACCTCTTAATGCAAGAAATCTGGACAAAGCCTAAGACAATGGGGAGACAAAGGCCCCAAAATAGGGTCATATGTTAAATATTGCTCTCCACACTACCCACAAAGTTGTATATACCAACTACATGGTCAGACCAACCTGATAAAGAGAGAAATCTCCCAAAAATGGGAAGTCACTGCTACTGCACACACAGAACTTTCACAAACAGTGATTTCCTATGGATAAGAGCGATTGACATTGTGCTTCCCAAAGTCCTGTTCCTTGAACAATTGATGCTCAATGAATTTCACCTAAACCATCAGTAGGTATACCATACTTTTGTGTGTGTGTGTGTGTGTGTGTGTGTGTGTGTGTGTGTGTGTGTGTGTGTGTGTGTGTGTGTGTGTGTGTGTGTGCCTGTTTCCATCCTGCGATAGGCTGGTGACACATCCTGGGCTGATTGCATGGCTTATACCTAATGCTTGCTGAGATAACAGCTGGTTTCCTCTTAGCTCACAAAAATATAAAGTGACTTCTGGAAAATAATTGAAGGAATTAATCCATTATTGTCCTATTTAGTATCCAATATAGTCTTACAGCCTTACACCTTTAGTTCCTGCATAGTGGTGGTCTCCCTTGTTGCAGCCATTACTGTCAATGTCCCATTTTCATCAATAACTTGACAGCCCAAGTTAGTTCCTTATCCTTCTCTTTACAAGTCAGAAAAATATGTATCAAGCACTTCCATCACATTATTACTTGTAGCACAATCCCCTTTATACCTTTTTTAAGTGTTTACTTTTATCCACACAAAGCAATCTTCTATCACATTCAAAAATCTAGTACACATTTTCTTGTCTGCTTAATTGTTGATCTGAGCTGTCAGTGAAAAGTTCATATCTCCAGATATTTTGGCAGTTGAGTACTCTCTTCTTTCTGCATGTCATTTCATTTTTTATTTCTTAATTGTCATACACCTTTGTTTAACTAGCCTGGGACTAATCTCATACTCTGTTTTTAGGCAGGTTATTGCCATAGTATTTAATACACTATCACCAAATATATAATGTGTATCTTTCACTGAACATGTAGCAGTCGTACCCAACACCCACCCAAACTTCTGAATATCTTACTGTAGACTCATAACACTCATGTGTTGGTTCTGCCAGGGTTGGGAGGGTGGCCTAATGGTTAAGGTGTTTGCCTTACAAACACAGGGTGCAGGGTTTGAGTCTCACAAGGGATAATTGGCTAGGCTTAAAATGTCTCGCAAGGATGCAGGGTTTGAGTCTCACAAGGGATAACTGGCTAGGCTTAAAATGTCTCGCAAGGGCAGTTAGCTTAGTACTAATCTATGAACCTATGAATCTATAAACCTTCCTCAGTATACACTTAATCTGGTCTATAGTATCCCCTGTGAAAGGCCCACACAAACTTATAAAAAGTGAGGGAATAACTGACCACTTTAACTCAGATGACTGGAAATGAAAAGCATGCTTTTAATCATGCAATGTTTTTCAGGGTGGTGAGAGCAGACACTAAGAATGAACATCTAGCCTCTGTGTGTTGCTTAGTCATATTTAACTCTCTAAAAGCTGCACAGCTTCCTGTAACTAGGTCAATAACATTTAAAAATACATACTGTATAGAATACATATTATATTCCATGCCATATACACAATACATGCATCCATGCACACACAAACACACATACATATAGATAGATAAAATCTATATGTATCTATGAATGTCTTTCTTTCTCTCTCTCTCTCTCCATACATGTGCATGTGTATACAAAGACAGATTTTTTTGTAAAATACTGTGTTGGTTCTGCCAGGAGATAGGGTGAATAGACATACACGGGGATGTTTAGTAAGCCATCAATGAGAAAAATAATTAAAATGGAGTATCTTGTAGATGGGGAATCCAATCTTTTGTATGAGAAAATGCACAAGAAAATATTAAGGACAGGTCCTTTTAAAATGAGATATGTGGAGGTTAGGCAATATATATCAGCTGTACAACTATGTTTTTTTTAAGGTCATAAAAACTGCAGTGTTGGAGAATAAGTTAGATTAAGACTTCAGGAATGGTGAGGATGCAGGGAGTAGAGTTACTGAAGGTGGATGAGTTTAAATACTTGGGATCAACAGTTCAGAATAATGGTGAATGTGGGAGAGAGGTGAAGAAGAGAGAACAGGCAGGGTGGAGTGTGTGGAGAAGAGTGTCAGGAGTGATTTGTGACAGACAGGTACCAGTAAGAGTGAAAGGGAAGGTCTACAAGAGGGTAGTGAGACCAGCTATGTTATATGGGTTGGAGACGATGGCACTGACAAAATGGCAGGAGTCAGAACTGGAAGTGTCAGAGTTAAAGATGTTAAGATTTGCACTGGGTGTGACAAGGATGGACAGGATTAGAAGTGAGTATATTAGAGGGTCAGCTCAGGTTGGACAGTTAGGAGACAAAGCCAGAGAGGTGAGACTGCATTGGTTTGGACTTGTGCTGAGAACGGATGCTGAGTATATTGGGTGAAAGATGCTAAGGTTGGAGCTGCCAGGTAAGAGGAAAAAATGAAGGCCTAAGATAAGGTTTATGGATGTGGTGAGAGAGGACATGCTGGTGGTGGTTGGTGTGACAGAGCAAGATGCAGAGGACAGGAGGTCATGGAAACAGATGATCTGCTGTGGCGACCCCTAATGGGAGTAGCACAAGGATAAAGAAGACGAATAACAGCAAGACTTCAGAGGGATCTGAAGCATTTTGTGAAAGGCAAGACAAACCGACATTGGAGCAATACACTTCAAGGCAAGAGTCTGAGCTGGAGATCCTGATAGTTCCTATTATGAATGACCTAACTAGAGAGTTGTCTATAAATGGATATACCTGATGAAACTTTGGGATTTCCTAACCAGAAAATGTTGCTAAAAGATTTTATGTCTGCACCAGCACAAGTCGTGGTGGAGGGAAACTGAATTAGCTGTTTGGTGCACTTCTTGTTATTTGAAGACTGCTAAGATCTGAGGTACATTTAAAACTGTCAGCCCTGAAGCAAGTGTTACACTTTAACTGAACACCGTCACCAAAGCAGCAAACAAAGTAAACTATCTGTTGTATTAAAAACTAAACTACCAAGATACTCTTTTGTTTTTCAGCTGTTGCTAAATTTTAGTTCCTGTCCCTGGCAGAGTCAAAGCATTTTCATGTTGAATAAACCACTGCTTTTATAGAAAACTTAAAAGTGTTTGCTGCATGAAAATGAAACAATATTTCTAAGACAGTTTGGATTAATTACTGCTCACTTATTCCAAATTAACTTTAACTGTATACTGAACATATCATTGACTATTTACATTTGTACACATTCAAAAGACAATTCGATAAAAGTAACTTTCGATCCTTAACATCATGTTCACCTCCTGAACAATCTATATCAATCTCTCTAGCCAGAGACAATGATAAACTAGTGTATTGTCTGTTTCTAGACCTCTCAAAAGCCTTTGACACTGTCTCTTACCCTGAATTCAACCTCTTCAGCAACTATATCATGGTTTCACAGCTATCTCACAGACACACAACAATCTGTAAAATGGCTGTCTGCTCTATCCCCATTTCTCCCCATCAAAAAGGGTGTCCCACAAGGCTCAATTCTGGGCCTCCTCCTCTTTAATATCTTCACTAACCAACTATTCACATCCCCCCAACTTCCTAACTCTAACACAAACTTCATTTAATCTCACTGAAATCTGTCTTACTAACAACAAATTCATACTTAACCCTAAGAAGACAAATCTTCTACCCTTCCTTCCAAAACCCCTTAATCATCTTAAAACCTCCTTTACCATCTCCTTCCTTAACAACACTTCCATCATACCTGAATTCCAGACTAACCTCCTCTGAGCAATAATAGATGATTAGCTTAAATTCAACCCTCATGTTCTTCACTGTATCAAAAAAAAAAAAAAAACACCAAAAGCTTGGTTTACTCTATTGTAACAAAAGGTTTCTCGAACCCAACTCTAGGATCTCTCTATCCCAAGCATACCATCTCCCCAATCTCTTCTACAGCTCTCAAATACTAACCAATTTACTGTCCTCACTAATCTCCAAACTCAAAACTACCTACAACAAAGTTGCTAGATTTGCAGCTAATCAGCCTTCTAGATCACATCAGTGTCACGCTCTCCAGACACTTGACTAGCTTTAATTTTCTAATCAATTCATATTTTCACAACTTCTCATCATCCATTCTATCTTGAACAAACCCTCTTCCTGCCCTAGCTTCTTTTCCATAGTCTCCCTCTATAAGCCCGCTTGATCCCTCAGAAGTGCAGACTAGGGTCTCTTACAGATCCATAAACCTCAAAAATCTCCTGGACAGAAAGTCTACAGTTACCTCCCTGCTCTTGCAGGGAACAAGCTTCCCATGTTTCTTAGAAACATCACCCACTTTTCTGAATTCAAGAAAACTCTCAAAAGTTACGTCTAAAGCACCTGGACCTGTCACTGTAATCACCTCACCTAAACCCTCCCTCTCTCTATCATCACCTTTCCTCTCCTCACTATTGCTAAACTTTCTCACTAACTGCTTTGTATGATTGACTCTTCCTTTTGAAGTCAGGCGTGTGTATTTTTCACCTAGTGCTCAGTTCACTACCTAATTACTACACCTTTTATTCACATTACATGGTTCTGTGGCTGATTATCTTTGCTCTACTGTTATTACATATTGCTTGAATACTTTTGCACATTTCTTTGCATTCTTACCTCATTCTAGCACTCTTCTTATTTGTTTTAATGTTGAGCTCAACTTGTTGTACTCTGGAACGTCACCTATATTCTCTTAAACGTTTGCACTGTTTTATTGCAGATTACACATTGTATATTTTTTACTGTATCTCGTCTCAGTTTTGTAATTATTCTTGACAGTTACACTGTGGAGATTTTCTCCCTGGGCCTCCGCTGAAAAAGGGCTTTTGCTCAGTCGGACTATCCTGGTCAACAAATGTCAAATAAATAAATAAATGTTTATCTAGTTCCTTTACCAGTCTTCCAAATCCATAATATCTCACAGTACTAGCCACTCTGGACATTTGATAATCCTTTGGGATACTTCCTGTTGTTCTACAGCATTTCATCCTTGGATAAGACATTAAACCTTGGCCCCATCTGCTTGAGTCAGTGGTAGCTCAGGACAGTGGATGTAAAAGATGCCATGGCACCAAACCAGAAGAATAGGGGAAGTTCCCTGATGCCCTGCCTAAATTTCCCCTAGTATTATAAATACCACCTTGTGTCTCCCCTGAAAATAGTCTACTAGTCTAGTGGAATTAATCTGCTTAAGAAAGGATAAATAAATAAAAATTTCTGAAACTCTTGACTATTACAATTGTTGCATTCTGTATTTTCTTGTAACTGAACTGGTTATGATACTTCTGTTTCTCTTCTTCTTTGGATTTTAACATATTTATATTACACAAATTCCTGAAATTTATGCTACCCATCTTTCTATTTCCCCACTCACTAAAATGTATTTTAATTCAGCTGTTTTCCAACTAGTTCAGCTTCAGGCTGTAATTTTTCCATGACTTTTGTTTTCATACTTATTCTCCATCTTGTAATCCAGGTACTTTCCTGCAGTTTCTGTCATAATAGTGTTTGCCCATATACCCTTCCCTGACATAATAACCAAACTAGGCAGTGTGACCAGTTTATTGAAACATAGTGTTCGCTGCGGTGGTATGGCAGTAGCGTTGTTACCTCACAGCAAGAGGTTCTCCCATTTGATTCTCGGTGTGGCTTGGGAGTGCCTTCTGTGTGAAGTCTGCATGTCCTCCCCGCTGTTGGGTAGCGTTCGAAAGACATGCGTGTGTAAATGGGCGTGCCTTTGTTGAAGGTTGGGTGTCGATCTGGCACCTTGGTGTTTCATAAAAATCTACTGCCAATCATTAGTGGACCGGAGTTCCTCTGTGGCAACCCCTTACCGGGAAAAAGCCGAAAGACAAACAACAACAACAAAATCCAGCAGTAATCATATCATAAAATTGCATCACCACATCAAAATAAAAGCACATATAGACTTTATAGTTATGTCAGTGTTGAACGCTCACCAATACATTACCACAACCACTGTACCAACCATGCCAAATGAAGCAGCCTCGGTGCCACTGCTTACGCCAACCTGTAACCTAACCAAAACTAACAAAGAAAAGCGGAACAGAGAGGTTCCTGCCACTGCAGATCTCTTTAACACTGCCCAACACTCCATATATTGACTACCCCTTTTTCCTTTTTATTTTTTAAGGGAAGTTTATATGGGTGTGTTCCCAACACTCACACCAAAGAGACTAACCTACTCACAGGCCTACCAATAAAAGCCCATCCTCCTTTTCTCAACCTCCCCCAACAACCTGACATCACTTCACTCTACCTAATTTCCTACTTCCTTTTCCCCATCAATTTGCTCACTAATCTGTCCATTTCTATGCAGCACCAAGCATGTATATATGTACCAATATGCCTATTTGGCAAACTAAATTTGTCCATAAACCCTTGGCCCAGCACAATAACCAAATTAGGATAGCCAGGGGAATCAGTTTATTTAAACACACAAAATTCAACAGTAGTCAAAATATAACATAAAACTGCATCACCATATCAAAATAACAAAGGATATAAACTTTACAATTCAGGCAGCATTGAACTGCTTACTAATATATTAATAAAACAGCAGTATTCTCTAAACTGCCCACTGTACCAACCATACCAGTTGGAACAGCATGCCACTGCTCACTCCAAATCTACCAAAGAAGGGGGGAACAGAGGGGTCCCTTCCACTTCACAGACCCCTCTAACACTACCCATCAGCCTGCCCTCACAAGGCTGTTCCCCCTCTCTACTTCAAACACCTAGCCTAACTTCATCGCAATATTTCCCTCAACAGCATGGAAATAATTATGTTTAATATATAAAAAATCCAACATTACTCATGTGTACCCACATCTGCTGTAAACTATACCAGGTCCCTGTCTGCTAACTCCCAATAAGGCAACACACTTATATCCAGAGGTACAGCAGCATTCAATACAGTATGATGTACACAGCCTCTGGGTAGTTGCAAGTGTTTAAAACAAATATCCTATCTCCAAACTTACTTAGGTATTATTTCCAATGAAACAAATAAAATCTTCAGAAACCTCTGGTTTAAAACCACCAAATCTCATACAATCTGACCTTATAGCCTTCTGTTAGGCAGAAGACCAGATCATTCAAACTAAAGTGAATAAATACTCATATAACATTAGGCACTCTAACCACAAAGTATTAATCTTACCAAAAAATGATGCCATCGCACACAGCTAAAACCACGCTAAACCACCTTCCATTTCAATGGACTGAGTCCTAACATGCTGACACTTGGTTTGACCATTGCATGATTAGTTGTCCAAAAAAACAAAGGAATGACCAAGGATACAAACCATGTTGTGGCCTGAATAAACAATTATAATTAAATCAACTAAATTTCAACTAAACCTATAGGATCATAGGAGGTTACTAGGCCAATGGCCTTAGGGCTCTTACAAGCCTAGCCAATAGTTTATCCCCAAAAAAGAAACCTCAGTCAGCACCAGTTGCCCCTGTCAATGAGGGACAAAGGTGGAACCCCTGGGACAAATTTGTGGTTTCCCATCCACTCATCAAGGTTGCGCTTGAAGAGGGTCAGCAAGGTACTCTGTTTGACATGTATGGGAAGTCTATTACAGAGATGGGGCAGCCTCTGGGAGACTAACCTGTTTCTCCAGCAGGTTTTGTTGATGTCGCATATTAGATTTAGGCCTATTGAGTGGGTAATGCGTGAGGAGTTAGACTTATGGATATGGAGCATCTCTAGTAGGGCAGGGTCCGATATTGCCTTGTAGGTGAGACACAGATCACCTCTGAGCAATCTGTATGATACCGAGTAAAGTGATAGTGTTTTACACCTGTCCACATAAGATAGTTGTTGGAAGCCATGGATTCTCTTTGTGAGGTATTTCTGTGGGCTTTCCAGTTGGTACAGGTGCTTGGAGAGGTACATACCAAACGGGTCGCTATACTCAATTATAGGTGTAATGAAGGAGGAGTACAGAGAGGTAATAACCTCCTTTTTTCTGGATGCAATCCCTTTACTTATGAGATGAACCAAGTAAAAGGCTTTTCTGACCACAGCTGCCACATGATGGTCGAATTTGAGATTGTTGTCAACCTGAGTACCCAGATCTCTCACCATGGCTTGTGTGCTTAGGGGGATGTCGTTGATGTGGTAATCAGTAGGGACCGTGTTTTTGCCAAATAGTATGATAACACATTTTGTGGCACCAGTTATTTGCAGCTGTGAGACCTTCTTGCAGTATGTTAATATCATTTGGGGAGTCAATGACAGCACCCAACTTACATTCATCCACAAACTTGGTCAGCCACAGGCTCTTGGCCTTTGCCTGGACTTCTGAGAAGTAGATGCCAAAAAGTAGGGGTCCCAGGACAGATCCCTGGGGAACACCATTAGTGACAGATCTGCTGTTGGGGGTGGTGGCACCTATTTTGACCTTGTGGGTCCTATCTGTGAGCCAGCTGGCCACCCATCTGACGAGATAGGGATTAACACCAAGTTGTGTTGGTTTTTCAATGATGCCCAAGTGGGGAATTGTGTCAAAAGCCTTGGCCAGGTTAAGGTAAGCTGTATGTACTGACTTTCTCTCATCCATTGCCTTGGTGACAGTCTCAAAGAAGTCAACTAGGTTCAATAGGCAAGATCTGCCCCTGATGAATCTGAATTGGGTGGGGTCAAGCGTTTAAAGATTGCCTATGTCCTTGTTTATGAGATCCATAATAATACGTTCCATGGCTTTACAGATCAGACTTGTCAAGCTAATGGTGCGATAGTTTCCCGGGTCAGTAGTGGCACCACCTTTGTGCAAGGGGATGACAATGGTGGTTCTCCACTCTGCTGGAATGAACCTGTTATTAGGCTGTGGTTGAATAGGGTGCTCAGTGGCAAAGCTAGTTCTTGCTGGAGATGGTGCAGAATACAGCCTGGGATATTATCAGGTCCCATGGAAGCTGTGTTCTTTTTCTTGGATAGGGCCTTTAACATTTGATCTACAGAGATGTGAGGTGTGGGACAAGTATCAGGGATGTCGAATGGGCCTTTGGGGGGCGATAAGGGGGTGAGGTTTGCACTGAACCTATCAGCTAGTATCATATTGTAGCATAAGATAAAAGGGCATCTGAAACTCACCTTCTGGCTGTCTTTATGACCTCAATTAAACTACTCTCTAGGTCCAGATCTGATACTTTCCCTATTCAAAGAGAGCTTTAACCTGTTGGCTTAGCAATGTTTTTCTCAATATTCCAACAAACTTCCCTACTGATACTGTCTTACCACCTTACCACTGACATCCTGAAAAAAACAGCTGAACTGCATCCATCTTAACCACATTTATTTATTATTTATTTATTTGACATTTGTTATCCGGATTGGTCCAACTGAGCTAGAAGCCCATTTTCAGTGGAGACCCGAGGAGAAAAGCTCCAGGAAATTACATATGTATTTAAAGTTATACAATATAGTAAAAGATAAAAAGTAAAACATGGAATATGCACAAAAAGTTAAGCAAAAATTCAGTTACAGTAAACAAAATTGAAAGAGATCAATTTAATGGAATCTGGCAACCACAAATATGCACAGTACGTCTTACAGATGAGGCATGGAATGTATGAAATGATAATAAAAGGCAGAATAGAGTCAGTTGACACAATGAGTATCATTAACTACTGAAAGTTGAATATCATCCATAATTACATTATTATTAGTTGTATAGCTACTAGGAATTGTGAAAAAGAGGAGATTCCTTGAGAAGTAGCCATAAGGTTGTTAGAAGGGAAGAGAAGTGAGTAAAAGAAGAAAGAAAAGGTTGGAGGGATGGAAGGGTTCATGTAGGCCCCTGGCAATGGCAGGTCCTTGGGCTTAAAAGGAAATGCTTTAGCTGCTTTTTGAATTGATTTGCATTTGGGATGTTCCTAATAGTGTTAGGAAGTTTGTTGCAGGCTAAAGACACATTGTAATTGTAAAGAAGCTTACCAATGTTTTTATTGGGTTTATGTATGCCAAGGAGTTGTTGAATCAGAGCTTCTAAGAGATCTAGTGGGGCTGTAAAAGGAAACAAGGGAGGAGAAGGGGCAGGCAGTAGGTTTGTGTAAGATGGAGTGCGATATTTGTAGCTGTGAGATAAGAAGTTGATTGGGAATTCTGGCCATTACAGTTTTTTTAATGCAATGCAGTGGTGTGATTTATAAGGTTGGTTTGTTGCAAAGCTGATGATTTTATTATATGTTTGTTCAAGTTGGGAGATTAATGTGGATTGTAAGTCTGTGAGTATGGGAGTGGCACAGAGAAGGCATGGCAGGAGGAAAGCCCTAGCTAGAGGTAGTTTAGTGTCTGGTGTAAGGAATTTTTTGTTACAATGTAGTAAACCAAGTTTTTGGTGTGTCTTTTTTATACACTGATGAATGTGCTGATCAGATTTTAATTGGTCATCTATTATGGTGCCCAGGAGTTTAGTATGTGGATCAACTTTGATAATTGTGTTGTTTTGAGAAGAGATGGAAAAGGTGGATTTGTGGTGTGACCATGATATTGGTAGGAAGTGTAATAGTTTAGTTTTCTTAGGGTTTAGGATAAGCTGGTTTTCACTGAGCCATTTTTCAACAGCGATGAATGTATTCTGTGTATGTGAATGGAGATGTGCCATGTTGTCAGAGGTAATTATGAGTGCTGAGTTGCCAGCGTATTGGTAAGAGTCAAGTAGCCGCAAGCAGAGCGGAGGTGGTCGGCAAAGATACTGAAAAGAAGGGGGGCCTAGGATAGAACCCTGGGGGACCCCTGTTTTTACAGGCAAGAAGGGGGAGCAGGAAGTGAGCCATAGGCCAGATTGTAGTCTATTAGTAAGGTAGCTGGAGAACCACTACAAGGTGGGAGGAGAGAGATTAAGGTCAGTTAGTTTTGTTAGTAGTTTAGAGTGAATTATGGTCTGAGTGACTAAGTTTGCAGATAGTGTCTATGAAGCAGTTATTAAGCAGGATAGCACTCTTAAGTGGTGAGTTATTAGGGAAGGGATTTGGGGTTGAGGGGTTACCAGGGTGAAGGATATTACTGATAGGGGACCAACATTTTTAGGGTTGGAGACATGGTTGTTTTGTGCCGTATTATAAAAGTTTTTCTTATCTTGGTAAATGTGTTTTTTGTAAGGGTTCTGATTTCCTTGTAATTTTATAGTAGAGTAGGAGATTTGGTTTTCTGCCAGGTTTTCTAGATACTATCCCTTTTGTGCATGAGGGAGCAGGTTTCTTTTGATAGCCAAGGTACATAGGTAGATTATATCCTCATTTTTCTCTGGTGAGCAAGTGAGTTTAAAATGTCGAGAAAATTCTGGTTGAATTTTACAACAGCTTCATTAAGGGGAGAGTGGTAGAGGAAGTACCAATTGATGCATGCCAGTTTAGAGTTAAATGATTCTGTATCAAAGGAGGATAATTTATGGCAGTCACTGTATATGTGGGTTCTTGGTAACTGGATAGAGTGTCAGGTAGGTGTAGGGGTTGTGGTAAAGATTAGAGTCTGTCGTAAGTATCCAATCAAGGATAGAAGTGGAGCCAGAGTTTTTATTAATACAAGTGGGGGGTGAGTTGTTTGAAACCATGCAGGTTAATACTCATATTTGGAGAGTCAGTCACAAGTTTTGACCAGTCTATGTTTACATCTCCCAGAATGGTAGTTTCATAGATTATGTTATCAGACAGCCAAGAAAGTATATTTTCTAGGATTGGAATGTTATTTCCTGGTGGGATATAAATTGAGGCTACAGCAAACTTTTTGTAGGAGTTCAAGTGACAGTTTATTACAATTAGTTCATTTGGGTGAACACTTGGTAATGGTGTTTGTAAGGGGGATAGGTTGAGAAGATCAGAGTAGAGAACTGCAACACCACCACCTTTTTTATGTCTCTAACTGAAATATGTTGTAACCGGGGGGGGGGGTAAGGTTTTCATTATTCGCTATGCGTTCAGGTTATGGTTAAGATATGAAGAGTATGTTGGGCTATCCAAGAGTGTAGTTCTGTGGTTTTTATTGAGAAGGCTTTGCAAGTTAATTGAGAACAGGTCAAGGTTTTTAGGGGTGGAGCAATATGGAGGAGGCAGGGATTTGTTAGGTGAAGGCAAGGGTGGGGATGGGTGCATGCTGGGGTTGAGTGAAGGGGATGTAGGACTGGGGATGGGGTGTATGTCACCAGCTAGGAGAAGAGTCATTTTAAGTAATGAAGGATGTGGACAAACTGGGTTGAGGCGGTAGAATAATAGTTTAAGTTTGTCAGTGGGGGAGATGTGCCTGAGAGTTTTGATCTTGTACAAATGGGAATGGGAGGTGGTAAAGAGTAATGGGGAGATGTAGGAGTAGGTACTATTACAGTGGTTAAGTGGATAGGAAGAGCAGGGGATGGGTTTAAATAGTGTAGTGTGTAGTGGTATGAAGTAAGCTGAGTAAGTAAGATGAAAATTGGGATACCTGGGTAAAAGTGAGACATGATGGGAGTGTGATGGGAGAGGAACTATGATTAAAGGCTAGCTGGAGAGTAAGTAAATGTTAGTGGTAATAAGGTGGGTATGGTATGTAATGAAGTGGTGTAATCTAATTGGAAGGTGAAAGTGAAAGAGGTGGAGAATAGCAAGTGAGGACAGAGTACAAATTAAATGAGTGTGGAGGTGGATAGGAATGGGGGTAGGGGAGTGGAGTGGAGTGAGCCCGAGTGCAGCGAGGGCAAACAGACCGGGTTGAGCCATGACACAGACCAGCCAATGAGCTTTGGAAAAACAATCAGTGAAGGAGACACTAAGCCAGGTCAGTCATTTCAAGCTGTATTACTGTCACAATCAGGGATTCCCACTACCCGCACTTACAATTGGGTCTGCAAACACTGGTTTCTGAAAGGACCCCAGGGGAAATGGCTGAGATACTTATCACTGTCCTTTTATAATATCTTTAAACTATCACCTAAAGGGACTGGGAGGTTAAGGAAAATGTGTCTGGTAGTGTGCATGCCATAATTATTTACAAGAGGTAAATTTTAACTATGAATTTGATTCTAAAATCGGAAACCTACACTTGTTGCAGTTCCTTTTTATTTGTACTTTACAGCTTAAACTGGACAGGATTCCAGTAACAGTGCAGTTCTCTGTTCTGGTAACAGGTTTGAGTATTGAGATTCAGGGCTGTTGTAGGGCACACTGGACTGTGCGGCTACTAGTTAGGGGACTGTAGAAAAAATAGAAAGAAAGATTATGGTCTAGAGGAAGAGTAATACAGGAGGAACATAAGAAGAATTGAGGACTGGTAAAGGTTGTTAGGCTAAGACAAAAAGATGAAAGTATTCAATAACTTGCACAACACAGATTAATATTAGAGGCTACCAAACAGCTTTAAAGTTAAATAGAGTTACAAAGAGTTACAATGGGGATCTAGTATTTGTCTGCCTGGAATGACATGATCGACAGACCAATATGCTTTGCCAGAGAGCACCTGTCACCCTTGGGATTCCAGATACTGGCTAAGGCTCTTGCCACCCCTATAGTGCCTTTTTTAGGCAAGGTTCAAATGACAAATTCACCACCATAACAGGTACAAGCAAGCAAAATCTGAGAATAATGCTACTCAATGCTAGAAGTCTAAACCTCAAAATGCACTCACTTGAGGCACGCCTTAAAATGGAGAACATTGACATCTGTGCAGTGACAGAGACCTGGTTCAAGGCTCCAGAGAGCACCCCTGTATTACCAGGCTATAGTTCATACGACACCTTTTGGCCACCTAACCCAGACCGAAGCACTAACGGCAGAGGCGTGTCCATATTCATTAAGGATATCCACACCTCCAGGCTAGTTGCATAGCATAATGCATCTGAGATTATCCAAGTGCAACTAACTCTGGGCAAGACCGCAATCCAAATTGTAGCTTGCTACAGACCCCCACCATGCCTCAGGATTCCTACTCATCATTTCTTGATATACTGGAAAATATTTGGGTACAAGCCAACACCCTAATAATGGGCGATTTCAACTACCCCACCATTAACTGGGAAAACTACTCATGTACCAACTCTTTTGCTCAATGTTTTCTGGAATTCATAAATTTCAATGCCTTGGATCAACTTATTCACACCCCCACCAGGGGCAGCAATATTCTAGACTTGGTCATTACCAACATGGGCGACCGGTGTTCCACACCAGAGGTCAATTCCTCGTTGGTTAGAGCTGATCACAAGCTAATTACCCTAGACATCCACATCTCACCCCCACCCCCATTAGGGAAACCACTGTAAAAAACTTCTCCAAAGCCAACTTCACACTTCTTAAGACAGAAGTGGCAAACTTCATGACACCCATGCAGACAGATAATAGAGGTATGACTGCTGATTCCTACACAAATGCACTTTATAAGCACTTACACGAGTGTATGAATCATGCTATCTCTAACAGAACCAAGATGCTATCTTCCAAAAAAAGGAAGCCAATCTGGTGGTCCTCTGCCATAAACAAACTCTACAACAGAAGAAAGAAACTGTTGCAAAAAAGAGTAAAATACCATGACTGGAGGAGTTCCCTGGTCAGCCTCAGTAAGAAGCTGAGATCTCTCATAAAATCCTCCAAAGCTAATTACAAAAACAAAATTGCCACTGGCTCTAAAGACCACCACAAAACATTCTATAGCTATGTCAAGAATCTCAATGGCAACACTCAGATCTGCTCTGCGTTACAGCACAATGGCACTAAATATACAGAACTAACTGATATTGCAAACATCCTGGCAAACAGGTTCAGTGCTAACTTTACCCCCTCTCACCCCTTAGAGGGCCCATCTCTATACCGGAAGAATGCAAAGTTCCTGTAATCACGGCTGCACAGCTAAAAAACATACTCTCCAAATCCAAGAACACAGCATCCATGGGACCTGACAATATCCCAAGCTGCGTTCTACACGAACTACAGAATGAACTGGCACCCCACCTAAGTACCATGTTCATTCATAGCCTCACCTCAGGCTTTGTACTCACTGAATGGTGCACCGCGATGGTTATCCCACTCCACAAAGGGGGAGCCATGATGGACCCTGGGAACTACTGCCCCATTAGCCTGACGAGCCTGGTCTGCAAGGCCATGGAACATATCATCAAGGAGTTCATAAACAAAGACACTGGTAATCTCCAAACTCTGGACCTCACCCAGTTTGGGTTTGTAAAATGCAGATCATGTCTCCTAAACCTGATAGACTTCTTTGAAGCAGTCACCAAAGCCATAGATGAGGATAAGGTGGTTCACACAGCCTATCTAGATCTCGCCAAGGCTTTCGATACCATCCCCCACTCTGGAATTATAGATAAACTCACTAAACTAGGTATAAATCCTTATGTCACAAGATGGGTTGCCAACTGGCTCACGGACAGAACCCACACTGTGAAAGTAGCAGACTCCAAATCCGACTTCAGACCAGTGACAAGTGGAGTACCACAGGGTTCAGTCCTGGGTCCTCTCCTGTTTGGTATATACTTCTCTGAAGTACTGGCTAACAAAGAAGATCTCTGGCTAATGAAGTTTGCAGATGACTGCAAACTGGGAGCCATAATCGAAACTCCTAATGATGTGGACATCCTACAAAAGGGGCTCACTGAGACAGATGCCTGGTGTCAAAGCCATGGCCTGAAGCTCAATGCCAAAAAGTGAATTGTCATCCCCTTTGGTAAAAACTCTGTACCCATGAACTACCACATAGGTGGTAGTCTACTTACCACTGAAAGTGTGATAAGAGACCTTGGGACACAGGTGGACAGTAGTCTCTCCTTTGATAATCACATTGCCACAGTGGTCAGGAAATCCTTCTACGTGGCACACCTCATCACAAAAGGCTTCTCATCCAGAAAAAAAGAGGTCATTGTTCCCCTCTACTCATCACTCATTAGACCCCTTATAGAGTACAGCACTCTTTTGTTATGTACCTCACAAGACATCTACAACAACTGGAGAGGCCACAGAAATACCTCACAAAGAGGATTACTGGCCTCAAACAGATACCCTACACTGACTGTCTCAAAAAAACTCCAGCTTTAATCCGTCGCATATCGCATACTCAGAGGCGATCTCTGCCTAACATACAAAGCTATGTCAAACCCAGAGCTGTTGGACATGCTCCACTTAAAGAAATCCCAATCCCTCTGAACTACACCCTGTAGGGACCTAAACCTTGTCACCACAATAAACAGAACATGCTGGAGGGATAGATTCCTGTCCCAGAGACTTCCCATACTCTGGAACAGACTACCTATCTATATCGAACAAAGCTCCTCATTAGCACTCTTCAAGAAAAATCTTGATGATTGGATAGGAAATAGGAATTCACCCCGAGGATCACTTCTGTGGCTCTGCTCGACAGGGGCACAGGAAAATAATTTTCTTGGGTGGCGAAAGCCAGGGTACCCTTTTGGCTAGGCTTATTATATAGGCCCTAGGGCCAATAGCCTAGTACCTATTTATGAACCTATGAACCTAATAGAGATGTGATAAAAGCTCTGTGAATTATATAACTAGGAACTGGGATCAACTGCAGCTTTTTTTATTCACAATCAGTTCTTATGCAGTAGCACATAATCAGCAGTCCTATTAATACATTGCTCATCAGTACACCTTATTTTCTAGCAGTATAACAGCTGGGATATACTTGCTAATTTATGCAGTGCAGTATCTTACAGCAATATCATAACAGTCTTATGCTCTAGAATAAGTAATGCAGGATGGCTTATGCTACAGTCTGTGATAACAGCTTCCAGCAAGCTGAGTCCTTGTATTATCAAAAAACTCAGACCTATGCAGTCACCGATCCAGGAAATACTGAGATAAACAGACCAATCTACAAGAGTACTACCACTGTTTTCCACTCTTCATTCCATACAGTTTACCCATTCATAAATTTACAGTAAACAACTTTTGAATGAGATTGCCTAGGTTGGCATTCGCAAAGCATGAGTTCGCTGATTGTTACAAAAAATGTTCACATTTCTAACTTGTATAATAAGTTGAACTCAAAACAGTTACTTACATACATAGAATACAGGGTGCACACACTACTGTAGAGACGTGATGGGCCGAAGTTGGACTATGGTGTATTGTTTAAAAAATGGCGCCGTTTACTATGGGGGGGATATGATATAAAACCTCTGTTTGGTCTTCTGTGGGAGGAGGGTTTTTACAGAGATTGATTGACAGGTGTGTCAGCTATGCAATTGGTTAGGGCATGTTGTCATTCACTTGCCAAAGCCATGACACAGACCACCCAGCGAGCTTTGGAAAAACAGTCAGTGAAGAAGAAACTAAGCCAGGTCAGTGATTTCAAGCTGTATTGCTGTCACAAGCAGGAATTCCCACTACCCACACCCAGAACTGGGTCTGCAAACACTGGTTTCTGAAAGTAGACCCAAGGAAAACGGTTGGGATATGTATGGCTGCCCTTTCAGAATAGCTTTAATCTACACCTAAAGCGAATGGGAGGGGATGGAAAAATGCATTCGGTAGTGTGCATGCCTAAATAATTAATCACAAGAGGTACAATTTAACTGTGAATTTGCATCTATAAAGCAGCCCCTGTAACTGGACACAAAAAATTTTCCACATTGACATGCACAAACCACCTGTTAACCTTGCCCTCATCAATCCAACTGCACAACCAAACCACCACTGCTGATCCAGTAATCCAAATATCATTCCAATACTCTAAATGCAAACACATACATAACCACAGTCAGTGTAGACTACAAAATACACTCTCTGTAACTAGAAACCACTACATGCAAACATTTCAACAACACCTTCAATAAAAACTTAACCAAATGAAATCTCTTATTAAAGGCAAACTCTTTCACAGGCCTTCAGCATAGGCAACACACCCAATATTTAGTAAATTTAAACCCCATCAGTTTTGCCACTGAATTAAGTGCTGCCATGTGCACTCTAATTGTACATACTGCTTCACCAAGCTCCCACCTGTGAGCTACATACTTACACAGTAAAGTAACAGACCAATTCCTTTGCTCAACAGGGGGCTGCTTCATAAATGACATAAAATATGAAACCACCATGCTTTAAGCTCTTCTCATAACCCTGGATCAAGACTATACCACAAACCAGCCCACTATAGCCTGCCAATTTTCTACACTTCCTCTGGTTACTGCCACTGTATTTTTGTCCACATTTGGTGACATCAAGCAAATCCTGTGGAACTGAAAACAAGACAAGCTATCAGCTACCTTATTTAGTCTGCCTGGAACATGTTTAGCTGAAAAGTTCAAAATGATCATTAAACTGAGCAAAACTAACTTATACAAACAAAGCAAAGTTCTTTAAGGTTAAGGTTGGTATTAATGAACTGTGAGATATTCCAAAGTCGAAAAGTATTGTCACAAAGTATATCAATAATCCAAACCTGTGGCTGAAGAAACGCAATATACGATAAAAACAAGCTTTTATTGTCAGTAAGCGCTTTCGTAGTGCTTCTCATACCACTTCCTCAGACCTTTGCATAAAATATTAACTTACAAACCCACCTTATATAAGTGACTCAATCAACTCAAACTACTTAATTGGAATTACTTACAATGCTATCTAATTATACTCATTATACCTAAAAGCATCCACTACTTACTGAATGTAATACTTCTTACATATATATTAGCTGTTAATTCATGCTTAAATGAATTAATTCATAAAAATACATACAAATACATAATATGTATTGAATTATGTACATATAAATACTAGCTCAAAACCTTAAATAATCATTAAAATTCATATACAAAAATAACTTTAAATAACTTATTACACTATTTGGCCAAAGGTCTGTTTCTCAGTATTGGTTTTAAAGGAATTCTTTCATTAAGGCCTGAGCCTCTATCAGCCCTTGGCCTAATAATCCAGCGCGTCTCTGATGTCTCTGTATTGTTTGTGGTGTCACTCCCTCTCTCATTTTCTTCTATCTTTTCTATTGCTTGGAACCTAAATACATGTCCTGGTTCTGTGTTCCTAACATGCTTGGCTAGAGCATTTGTGAGGTTCTGATTTTTAATTTGTAAAAGGTGTTCACGTATCCTAAATCTAAGTTCCATGTTAGTTTCACCTACATAAAAATTCGAGCAGATATCACATACAGCTAAGTATACAATATTTTTAGTGTAACAAGTAGCCTGTACGTTAAATGTAAATATTCTGCCAGTGTCAGGATGAGAAAAAGTGTTGCTAGTGTCTATAAATTTACATTGGTTGCATTTTCTACATGGTACAGTTCCTTTTATTAGGGCTGCTTCTCCTTCTTTACCTACCTTATCGTCTCTAGGATAGCATGGGTATCCTTTTAGGGATTTCTTATTCTTAAAAGAGAAGCTAGGATCTTCTCCTACTATCTCCTTTATCTTAGCATCATGCGTTAAAATGGGCCAATGTTTCTTAATTATTCCTGTCACAATGGACATATTACTAGAATATTGTGTGGGAACTCTTACTACTTTTCTTTTTTCTTGTTGCTAACTACATCATCATCCGCCCTTCTTGCAAAATATGGTTTACCGACAGTGGCCCTTAATTTGACACCTTCTCCTACCAAAACATCACATTCATCTGCGTAACCTCTCTCTCTAAATCTTTGCTTGAGGTCTGTGACTTCATGTTCAAAATCTTCTTCATTCGCTGTTAATCTAGACACTCTCAACGGCTGTCCTTTAACTATATTGTTAAAAATGTGTCCGGGATGAATACTTCCTCTATGTAAAACTGTATTTCTATGACAGTCCTTTCTATATAGTTTACTGGTAATCTCCCCTCTTCTGTTTTAATAAGACACTTGTCATATGTTAGGAAAAAATCATACAATTCATTCAAAAATTGATTCGTATCCCTTAAGATAGTTTTATTCTTATCTACTAGGGGTCTCAATGTTTTTTCTATATATATATATATATATATATAGATATAAGTTCTGTTATCCAATTTTTTCCTAACATATGACAAGTGTTTGAGTAATGTTGAATTGGTAACTATGGACATTCGTTCTTTGTTTACGTCCATACCTAACAATTTGGGAGTAGATATGCTGAGAGAATATTTAATTATGGAAGGGTCTTATGATCAGAGTAAAATATAATTGATATGTCTCTTGATGGAGCAGATACTCATTAACAATGTAATGATGTTTGAACACACACTATACCTACAAAAAGATGGCGTAGCAATGGGCACTTCTAGCACAAATAGCTACGCTAATTTAGTTATGGCATCATGGGAGAATAAATGGGTAAAAAATGAGCAGTGGAGATCAATAATATTTTATTAACAATTTGTGGATGACTTGTTCCTGTTGTGGGATGGGAACCAGGTAGAATTAGAAAGGTTCTTTTATGAAGCAAACACTAATACTAGATTTCTGAGCTTTGAAACAAAGGTGTCGGATAAAGAAATGAACTTTCTCGGTGTTAAACTAATTAAAACAGAAGAGGGGGGGATTACCAGTAAACTATATAGAAAGGACTGTCATAGAAACACAGTTTTACATAGAGGAAGTATGCACCCCGGACACATTTTAACATTGTAGTTAAAGGACAGACAATGAGTGTGTCTAGATTAACAGCGAATGAAGAAGATTTTGAACATGAAGTGGCAGACCTCAAGCAAAGATTTAGAGAGAGAGGTTATGCAGATGAATGTGATGTTTTGGTAGGAGAAGGTGTCAAATTAAGGGCCACTGTCAGTAAACCATATTTTGCAAGAAGGGCGGATGATGATGTAGTTAGCGACAAGAAAAAAGAAAAGTAGTAAGAGTTCCCACACTATTCTAGTAATATGTCCATTGTGACAGGAATAATTAAGAAACATTGGTCCATTTTAACGCATGATGCTAAGATAAAGGAGATAGTAGGAGAAGATCCTAGCTTCTCTTTTAAGAATAAGAAATCCCTAAAAGGATACCCATGCTATCCTAGAGATGATAAGGTAGGTAAAGAAGGAGAAGCAGCCCTAATAAAAGGAACTGTACCATGTAGAAAATGCAACCAATGTAAATTTATAGACACTAGCAACACTTTTTTTTTTCTCATTCTGACACTGGTAGAATATTTACATTTAACATACAGGCTACTTGTCATACTAAAAATATTGTATACTTAGCTGTATGTGATATCTGCTCGAATTTTTATGTCGGTAAAACTAACAGGGAACTTAGATTTAGGATACGTGAACACCTTTTACAAATTAAAAATCAGAACCTCACAAATGCTCTAGCCAAACATGTTAGGAACACAGAACCAGGACATGCATTTAGGTTCCAAGCCATAGAAAAGATAGAAGAAAATGAGAGAGGGGGTGACACCACAAACAATACAGAGACATCAGAGACGCGCTGGATTATTAGGCCAAGGGCTGACAGAGGCTAAGGCCTTAATGAAACAATTCCTTTAAAACCAATACTGAGAAACAAGCCTTTGGCCAAACAGTATAATAAGTTATTTAAAGTTATTTTTTTATATGAATTTTAATGATTATTTAAGGTTTTGCGCTAGTATTTATATGTACATAATTCAATACATATTATGTATTTTTATGAATTAATTAATTTAAGCATGAATTAGCAGTTAATATATATGTAAGAAGTATTACATTCATTAAGTAGCGGATGCTTTTAGGTATAATGAGTATAATTAGATAGCATTGTAAGATGCTAATTAAGTAGTTTGAGTTGATTGAGTCACTTATATAAGGTGGGTTTGTAAGTTAATATTTTATGCAAAGGTCTGAGGAAGTGGTGTGAGAAGCACTACGAAAGCGCTTACTGACAATAAAAGCTTGTTTTTATCATATATTGCGTTTCTTTATCTTATACAAAATCAACTGCATCAAATTCAACCCAGTCATCTTACTTGACAAAACGTGTACAACTGCTACATTTCAGAGTGAAAGACCACATTCTTGTTCTTCAGATCTTCCTGCAACAACACAACTGCCACACAAAATGGCATTAACTCCAGAATTTACATGTCATTCTCTCACTCCTCTGGCCAAACTTCCAGCCATTTTAATGCAAACTACTGCCTTTGAAAAACTGCTGCCACGCCTAAACTCCCTGCCATGTCAATATACTAATGCAACTCCTTTGACAATATCCATTCATCCTGCCAAAACAATATCCCACTAAAATTCTCCAAAAACATCAGCCAAATACAAACATTACATTTAACCATCTTGGATACATACAGCTGATAATTCTTGCTCTTTATCCCTCTCAACAAGTTAACCAAAAACCTGCTGAATGCTCTGCCTGGACCAACTGCCCTGCACGCAAAATTCAACAACCCTAACAATTCCATTATCTCTTTAAACCTCGCTTTTCTGCTCTTTCAAACCAGGCAAGATGCTCTCTCAGCTTGCTAACTTTTTCTGACTGCAGACAAAACAGGCCCTGTGCAGCATCAGCTTCTAAACCTATAAACTTTAACATTTTGCTCGGCCCCTTCATTTTATTATCTATCAATGGCACACCTAACTCTTGACACAAATCAATAAACTTCTGCAAGCCTGTACCTGCTTCCCCTTTGCCTTCTCCATCCAATAAAAAATCATCAAAATAATGAATCTCTTGCTGCCTTAGAGACCTTTGATGACAAATCCATTGTAACTCTATGCTAAAATTCTGAAATGTAGCACAGGCTACTGCACAACCCCTGGGCATCACTTTATCAAAATAAAACTTACCCTTTAAACACATTCATAACCAAGGTCAATCAGGCTCACAAATGGGCAAGAAATGAAAAGTCACTTTGATATAAGTTTACTAACGCTTAATGATTTGAACTGCATCATCCAATGATGGATACTGTCCTTGGCATCGTTACATTAAAGTCAAAAGAGAGGGAGCTATCAGCCCAACTACCTAGGCCCCAACTACATTTTAAATTAGTAGAGGTATGTTGTCTAGACAGTATGATAAGAGGAGGGCTTTGTCTACCTAAACTGATAATACAACACCATTTAACATTTTGTTTTAGACTATTTTTACTTAACCAAGAGTTTATTAGGGTGAGCTCATTCAGGAGGGTTTGGATGTCAGAGGGTGACTTAACAATTACCCCAGTTTACAATTTTCTGCAAACTTTGTTAGACAGATGTCTTGGCTCTCTGCTTGGAGATCTGAGAAGTAAATACCAAAAAGGAGATATCCCATTACTGAGCCAGGAGGGATACCAAAGGTCCCTTTCATACTTTCTGATGAGACTCCTGCAACTCTCACTGTGTGGATTCTGTCTTTCATCCAGTTTGTTATCCATCTTACCACGAGTCAATTTTTAAAGCATTCAGCTTTTTTTTATGTTGTCAGCATAGTCGGTGGAATCAAAGGCCTTAGCCAGACCAAGATACGCCACATTCACTACATTATTTAGTAACTGAGTATTACTAATGCTGTACTTTCTTCTGTATCAAGCTTCAGTCTCTCTGACTTTGACTCATGTACTTCAGAATTTTATTTATTTTACATTTGTTAACTGGGTTAGCCCTGCTGCACAAATCCTATTTACAACAGAAGAATGTTCCTGAAAAAAGACATAAATAAACAAATCACACACACATGCATACACACACACACACACACACACACACACACACACACACACACACACACACACACACACACACACACACACACACACACACACACACACACACACACACACACACACACACTTAAATAGAACAACAAAAATTATGAAAACAACTCCAAAAAAACATTAAAAACTGATGCATAAAAGAAAGCAGAAATGACAGGTAAATCATGACAAGATAGTTTATGTACACACTACATTTATTAGCAGGTAATATTGACATAGTAGAACACAATATAACAATGGTATGATACAGCTGGCAGATTACAGACAATGATAAGATAAATACATGTCTCAGACATAGTTGTGATAACGAACAACACTGGATAACTTGTCAAGATGAAAGAAGATTTGCAGTTGTTTTGTGCTTAAGGTATAGCTGTGAAAACAAACTAGCATAGGTGAAGGAATATTTGAAAAAGAGTTTCAATCAGTCCTCAGTATAAAAACAGAACAATCACATGTATTGTATGTAAAAGTGGGTTTAGGAAAGTCACTAAAGTTTCTGAATTATTTAGCACTTGATAGACTTAATTAAGTGGTTCTTTGAGGGAAAAATCCTTATCAAATGAGGATGATTGATTTAATGGGTGCTGCATCTGAAGCTCCTATTTGTGTTTATGTGTGCTGATTAACACCGTCATTTATCCTTTGTTGACCAGGTTAGTGCCATTAGGCTAGTGACCTCTTTTCAGGAGAGACCAAAGCTGACATTTCTACTATGGGGGAATTTGGCCAGGGCAATGGGGAACTTCCCCTATTCAGTGCAACTAGGGATGTTTGGACTTTCAGATGTTTGTGCATGACTCTTTTTCCTAGCCCAGTGGCTGCTGGGAGGAGTCAAGCAAGGTAAGCATGTCATGATGTGTAGGATGGGAGATGTTGTTGAAAGTGAAATGAATACAGAAATCAATTCAGAAAGCTTATTTCACAAAAGCTATTTAAGTATGAGGAAACACAGATTGTGGAGGAGGAAGAAAAAAGTTGTTACAACCCTCCAGTCAGGAGGGCTGCAGGATGGAGTATTTCAAGACTTGATTCAGCATGAGAACATGGACAATGACGAGGGAGGCATCATGGGAAGATACAATTAATAAAATATTTCAGGAAGAGAATGGTCATGAGAATGGTAGAGAAAAGAAGCAGACAAAAGAAGGTGGATTTACATATGTTAATGCCGTGGTCAGATCAAGGGATCAAAACTAAGAAGGGAATCTTTTAGTACAATAAAAGCATTTGCTGAGAATACAAGCAAAATAAAACAAACCACTAGACAGATATGAGGTATAGGACACTCTGTTTGTATCTTTGGGGATACAAGCATCTGAGGTAATAGCATTTCCTTTCATTGGTAAAGAAACATTTTGTGACACTGTACTCAAAAATGGAGGACTATAAAAGCTTTTGTGTAAATATGAAACAAAAACAATGCATTTTGCCATAGAACAAGTTTGAGACATCTGTATTTAACAGATACAAAAATAAATAAATAAATAAATAAATAAATAAATGTACAGTTTAGACCTGGTGTTAAAAAGGAAAATTAATGGGTGCATTGCCATAGAACAAATTTGAGACATCTGTATTTAACAGATACAAAAATAAATAAAATAAATAAATAAATAAATAAATGTACAGTTTAGACCTGGTGTTAAAAAGTTAATGAGTGCATTTGGAAGAACTCTACCAAAATGCTATGGGCTTAGTAAAGATTTTTGATAACAGAGGACTGTGGACTAGAGGGTGGGAATGTTCTGTTATTCTGAAAATTATTAATTGTTTATCTAATGCATTGATGTTGAATGGGTCAAATGGTTTTGTAAGATACTGGTGACAATCTAATTAAATTAAAAAGCTGAATGATAAAAGTATTGGGGAGGGATTCAAGAAAATAAACCAGAATATGTATTCTTGATGACAGAAGAAATAGGGAAGTCAAAAATGAGATGTAGGTGTCCTGCAAGCATGAAGCCCAGCCCTCCCAAAAATTGCGTTGTATGCAGAAATATTTATGAGTTTTGTATGACTTGCAGTTTTTTGAACAAAAACTGCGGCAGCATTTACATTGTTTAATTGTTTTGCTTTATTCATTTCACCAGAGAATGAATGACTTCATTAATAGGCCTGGATTATGTAATATAGTCTAAACATGTTGAATTGTATTATTATATTTTGGAGTACCATCTTTACAGCTGCCAGCCACTGCAACAGGGTTAACATTTGTCAGGTTGTAGTAGTCTGCATTTTTTTTTCTTTTTTGGAGTGATGACAAGCGCAGTCTCTTCAGCATCCATTATGTAGCCAATGTTGTATATTACTGTGATACAGTCTTCTCTACAAGATCAGATTGCAAAGGATTTCTGCATTTAGTTAAAAACTGTTACTCTGGCATTTGTTCTGAGGAGTAAAGCTCTGCCTTGTTAATGAGCTTCCCCCTGTGACAAGGATATGGATTTGAATTTTTCCACCCTTTTTTACCTGCTGTGTGACACTGAGCAATTCCCTTAACCAGGTAGCATTTTGGAGTACTTGTCAGTTTGGCCTGGGCTCCTTAAAGGTTTCCAGGACTACAAGCCTAGTAACTAGGAACCTCTTGTCATTGTTTGCCAGCCATTCCCTATTGCATAGCTGATCCATTTCAAGAAATGCTATGGAAATATCACTAGCACACCATTTTTTAATGAAACATAGACAGTTTATTATACATGGGCAACAGGAACTGCATTTGTAGGTGACGCCTTGAAATGCTAAGTTGTTTTGTCAGCAGAAACCTCTGCCTCTGATACTGGGATGACTGGGGGGGGGGGGGGCTGCTGGTCTATTAACCTGCCTAGGCCCCCATTTGACCATTAATCCGGCTCTAGTGTCACCTTATTTTTTATAACACAAACATGTTAACCACTATCAGTTTAAAGTTGTTTGCCATCTGAAAATTAACTTTTTGTTGGGGGCCGGGGGGTGGGGGATTGTGCACATGTCTATGTTGCTCTTCTATCTGACTATGTTGTATACCCACAAAAAGCAGATATTTCAGCAATTTATGGATAGTGTAGAACAGGAGAGTAGAGACAAAATCTAAGGCTAAAATCAAAGCAGTTCAGAGGTATGTACATGCTTTTTAATTAATTTACTGTTACATAATCATAGAACCTAGTAATCATAACTGTGTAGCAGTAAAATGTCTATCATTGTTGTGAATGATAGGGTTGACAGTATTGATGGGGTCTCCCTGCTAGCACTGGACCCTAAGAAGGTGACTAGGGAGCCTTGTGCTAGATCTGGCTATGGGTGCAAGACCACCACATTGGAGATACAGGTGGGGGGGGGGGGGTTCTACCCTGCAAAAAGCCTGAGATTTTTATGCAGTTTAGTTAGAGATTTTTTTCTTTTTCAAGATGTCAGGATTTGTTAAGTAGTATTCAGCCAGTTGTGATTTAGTAAGGTTTAGTACTCCATTTATTTCCTGTTAAAGGCAGTCAAATTTCCCTTTATAAAGATAGGCTGTCTCTCGATGATTGTTACCAACCGCTGTCTGGGTCTAAGCCACTGCCACAGATGTACTGATTTGACAGAGCTAACAACACAAAAACATTATTTTGTCAAAATAAACAGCAGTATCATAAAGCATCTAAAATATGTTTGCTTTGAAGTTCAAAGCTCCTTGTTACATCTGCTTTTCAAATGGCTTTGCCCTCTACATCCTAACTTGTAGAATTTTGTCCTGCAGTGGTATCAGGGTTAATGAGCTGTCTGCAGGCATGTAGTCTGGTTCAATGAATAGTCTGTATCAGAGCCAGTTTCAGTCAAGTTCAGCTTAGACCAGCCAATAGCAACTCACACCCTCTACAAACAATAAGACACTTTTATATTCTGTTCCCACATACAAGAATGGCACTTCACATTCCAATATGGCTACCCAGTCCTTCCTGATGAAGGCAATCACACAACAGCCAATCCTGACCACTTTCTTGGCAAGAAATATAGTCCACCATCCCAAATCTGTAGAACGTTTTTTCTCCAGCTCCCAAGTTTTCAATATGATGCATATATCCACCCCATGGTTATGGCCTTTGCAGGACATGCTTTCAGTGCACTCTCATTTTATTTTTAATAAAAAATATTTATAAATCTTGCCTGTTTTATTTTCCTCCAAACATCTGATTCTAAACCATCACTCATATGTTTTCATGTTAATAAACTCATTTACATGATCTCCGAATGCATCACAGTTACTCATACTCGAGACTCATGGATGCTCAGTAACTATAGTTATAACATCTTTCAACAGATGATGACACCTTCTCTTTAATATATTCACTGCTGCAACCTGATGACTTTACCCTACTCACACCCCTTATCTCCACCTTTCAAATCTACTAAGTAAGCTGATCAAATCGCAGCACATATCTTTTTCATTTTTTAGTGTCACTTGTGCCTGCGGATAATTTTATAAGCTTTGGTGCTTCTGGCTGTCCACTAATTTGATGTACACATCAGCATCACTCTTTCTGGTTAACAAATTATTCCATGTCTGCATGAATCTTACTTCTCCTAGACTGGCCCACCCAAATCAGGACACCATTCCCAAACTCATGAACTCTTTCATGGGGGCTGTGTACTATGTTGTTAAGTTTCATTTTTTTTTGAACATCTTTTCATCACAGCCAGACATTACAATGAGGGAAATCTGTCTCTGTCCCCTTGTAGCTTAGAACATGACCTAACTAAACATTGCTCCTATCTTATTTTATATATTTCTCTACGGTTAATTTCTCCAAGACAGTAGGGCATCAAATGCCACTATAGGAATGGACCATCTCTTTTAGTCTCTTTTCTTTATTATTGTAAAGCTAATTGCTACAGTCTACATTGTTACTACAACAGCATTAATACAAATAAACGCTGCTCTCACAAGCCCGGATAAGAAACACTGCCTCCCCCAGAGGCTATCTTCTCTACCCAAAACAACAAACAGCAGTCCATCAACAGCATTTTCTGTCACAGTCAAGCTGCCCATAGGTGAACAGAAATACTTTTTCAAAGTAAGAATGTAACTGATTGTTTACCGTATCATATATAATTTTACCCATGTTTATGGCTGTTAAATTTAGCAGAGTACATTTCAGCTTGGAGGGACAACCAGCCCAAATTACCAATTCCCTGTTAGCAAATACTCCAAAACAAATCACATAATCACTACTTTATAACTTACTTATGACCTATTTCTATCCACAGCTACTACCTTGCCAAGATCTGCCATTTCATTAGCCCTAACTGCACTGTTGGCTATCTTATCTGACTACAAAATACTGCAAAATAGTGCTTTCTCCATCTTAGTCAGCTATCTCTACCCCTCATAAATATTAAGTCTCATACTGCCGTCTGTACTTACCTGACTGTTTATAACAGCAATAGACTGTTTTTTGTTTGATAGATTGCTTAAGGGTCTAACTCAGCTGAATTTGCCCTTACTACACTAGGGCTCACTCCGCTTCCCACTCTACACCCAATTCCCATCCCCCACTTCTTCTACATTTAAATTAGTAAGATCCTCCCACCAATTACAATATCCTTCTACACTCCAATCATGCAACTTTCACACCTCCTACTATGATCACACATAAATAACTGCCTAACACAACGTTGTCTCTCTGACTTACTTACCCACACCTGTAACACAACATGTAAATCAAAATAAACCATCATATTCATCCATTTATCACACTCTGTTTGACACTATATACATCGATTCCATGAAACATAAATACGCAGTAGCAACCCCATCAACAAACAAATTCCATTTCAAATCCAAATACATATATAAATGTCTCCACACAAGTCTGTCCACAAAATGGACAATTCTACTAGGTGGGGATGTACACCAAATCCTGTTCCTTAACATACAACACTAAATACTATTACCTACCACACCTCTAACCCTTAAATAATAAATGCCAATCTAACAACTGTTTACAACAAACTAATAGATGTTCATGTCTGTATAACCAATTGATCCCCTGAACTCTTCATAGCCACAGAAACCTGGCTAAAGCCAAACACCAAAGATACAGAAATCTTACCTCCAGATTGCAATATAATTAGATTAGATAGCACAAATTAAAAATCTGACGGTGATGCCACATTCTATAAGAATGTCTTGGATCCTTTCCCTGTACTGCTATACCACATTTACTTTCAATAGGGCATTATCTCTCTTCTTAAACAATACTCACAAATATTTAGTCATCACACGCATAATTTATATTCAACCTGGTAACAACATTCCTATCTTAGAGGATAATCTCTCCTGGATCTCTGCCAGTATACAGCTAAAAAACATTTTTCTAGGGGATGTATATTTTGATTGGCAATAAATAGCCTCTGATAATCCCCCCAGTTCAGTTCAGCTATATGGCTTCTCTCAACTGGTTAATACATCAACTACACTAAAACAAGGCCTCATCCACAGAATTCACACTAGACTGGATTTTAAACTCTGCACCTAGAAATATTGTAATATATGGCACCCTACTCAATATGACCCTACTCACTGTGACCTCCTACCAAGTTACATAGGTTCATAGGTGTGTACTAGACTAATGGCCCTGGAGCCTTTACAAGTCTAGCCCATAGGATTACCCTGGCATCGTGCCATCTGACCTTAGTTCCCAGTGCCTCTGCCGAGTAGAGCCATTGGAGTGATCCCCGGGGTGAATTTTCTATTTCCCATCCACTCATCAAGATTTCTCTTGAAGAAGACTAGAGAGGTCCTCTGTTTGACATGTATGGGAAGGCTATTCCATAGCATGGGCAATCTTTGGGTTATGAACCTGTCCCTCCAGCACGTTCTGTTGATTGTGGTAATGAGGTTGAGGTCTCTGGAGCATGTGGTTTGGAGGGATTGGGATTTCTTTAGATGTAGCATTTCTAACAGAGCTGGGTCAGACATAGCTTTGTAAGTCAAGCACAGGTTGCCTCTAAGTAGGTGATATGAGACAGAGAATAGTTGGAGTTTTTTGAGTCTGTCCATACAGGACAAGTGTTTAAGGCCTAGGATCCTCTTTGTGAGGTACTTTTGCAGCCTCTCCAGTTGTTGCAGGTATCTAGTAAGGTACATGACAAATGGGGCAGTGTACTCGATGATTGGCCTAATGTGGGAAGAGTATAGGGAGACAATGACCTCTTTCAGTGGCAATGTGGTGGTCAAAAGAGAGGTTGCTGTCAACCTGTGTTCCTAGATCTCTTATAATGCCTTCTGTGTTCAGTGGACTACCATCGATGTGGTAATTCATGGGAACTGGGTTTTTCCCAAAGGGAATGACGACAGATTTTTTGGAATTGAGCTTTAAGCCATGGTTCTGACACCAGTCATTGGTCTCAGTGAGGCCTTTCTATAGGATGTCAACATCACTTGGGGAGTTAATAATGGCTCCCAACTTGCAATCGGCTGTGAACTTTGTTAACCAGAGTCCCCTCCTGTTGGCTTGGTCATCTGAGACGTAGATACCAAACAAGATAGGGCCCAGAACCAATCCCTGGGGGACTCCACTTGTGACTGGTCGGCATTCTGACTTGGAGTCAGCTACTTTCACACTGTGTGTTCTATCTGTGAGCCAGTTTGCAAACCACCTAGTGATATAGGGGTTGATGCCTAGCTTAGTGAGTTTTTCTATGATTCCTGAGTGGAGAATGGTATCAAAGGCCTTCGCCAAATCAAGGTAGGCTGTATAAACCACCTTGCCTTCATCCACAGCTCTGGTGACTGACTCAAAGATGCAACCAAGTTGAGCAGGCATGAGCTACCCTTCACAGAAAAAAACATGTGGGATCCAGAGTTTGGAGATTCCCTATATCCTTGTTTATTAGGTCCATGATGATGCATTTCATAGCTTTGCATATCAGACTTGTCAGGCTAATGGGGAGATAGTTCCCAGGGTCTGTAGTCACTCTTCCTTTGTGGAGAGGGATGACTATAGCAGTGTGCCATTCGGTAGGGACAAAGCCTGAGGCGAGGCTGTGATTGAACAGGGCACACAGGTGAGGTGCCAGTTCACTCTGCAGTTCATGTAGTACACAGCCAGGGATATTGTCAGGTCCCATAGAATTGGTATTCTTGGCTTTGGATAGTGCTGTTTTAACCTGTACAGCAGTAATACTGGGTGCCTGGCAATCTACTCATATTGTAATTGGTCCTTTCGGGGGTCAAGTTGGCACTGAATATGTCAGGCCAGTATATTGGCAATATCTGTTGGCTCAGTATAGGAGGTATCACTGTGCAGTAGCTCAGAGCAAATCTGGGTATTGCCGTGGAGATTCTTTACATAACTATAGAAGGACTTGTGATTGTATTTGCTATCTGCTGCAATTCTGTTTTCATAGCTAGCTTTAGAGGATTTGATGAGGGATCTCAACTTTTTGTTGAGGCTGATAAGGGAGTTTTTCTAGGCTTGGGACTTCACCTTATTCCACATCAGTTTCCTCCTTCTGTTGTAGAGTTTGTTTATGGCAGGGGACCACCAGATTGGCTTCCTTTTTTTGGAGGAGAGTCTTGGTTCTATTGGGTATGGTGAGATCCATCCATTTGTGTATGTGTTCGTACAGTGGTTTGGCAGTCATGCAGCTATTCTTCATTTGCACATAATCCATTATCACAAACAAACTAAAATTCTCACCACTAAAAGTATATATTTCTTTTCACCCCCAACTCTCTCTCCTCCCAAAACAATAATTTTAGCATTATATTCTCTAACAAGAGCAAAATAAAACTGGTGTCATGCACTAAACTGTTAAGTGTGATTATAGACAATCATATGAAATTTGACCTTCATCTTCAGCAAACCATAAAAACACCAAAAGCTATGTTGTGTTTATAGAGCAAAACCTTTCCTTACTTATGCAGCCAGGTGCAACACAGTTATAGCTCAGCTGCTCCCCACTCTGTTTTATGCCTCTCTTATACTTACCAAGCTAAACTGGAATATTGTATAATAAAGTGGGTACATTTGCAACTATTCATCACTATAAATCTCACCATTGCTTTTCACTAAAACAGCTATTGGCTTGAAATAAACAATAACATTCTCTTTTCACAATTAGTTGCTACCTTCAAATTACTAAACAACCCTGAAATATTCCCATCTCTAAATACCATTGTCCTGCCCTACTCTCCAAAGAGGCATTTACATTCCACTGATAAATATGATCTTTCCATAACCAAAATACAACAGAGGATACACCCTGCACTCTCGTTGTGTTGCCAAATGCTGAAACCCAATCCCACTCCACTTAAGATCACTCTGTAAATTGAAAGATTTTACATTCCAGTTGAAATGATACCTCATGCACACTGTACCTGTAAAACACTTGGTTACAATCAAATCATCATAGCAAAGGATTTCCTCTTTGGATAGTTGTACCCACCCCACCTACTGAAATCCATCTCTGTCATCACTCCTGTCTCTGCTATCACCCTGCTCTCTTCTCTCCTCAATAAACCTTTCCATCTCATTGCTATCTCCCACCCCCTCTGCTCTACCATTATAGTTTCATAAACCTTTCCATCACATCTCTATCTCTCCTCCTCTGCTGTAGCCCCATTATCTTTTTATAAACCTTTCTGTCCTCCTCTGTTGTACCCCCATTATCGTTTTATAAACCTTTCTGTCCTCCTCTGTTGTAGCCCCATTATGTTTTTATAAATCTTTCCATCTCATCTCTGTCTCTTCTGGGTTCCTATCAGAAGACCAAAGACGCATTCTGTCGAATGCAACTTGCTCAAACTTCAAATGTTAAAAACGCTAAATGACAAAGTGGCATATAAGCGTATTCTTTCCCTGGGAAAGATGTCACTTGGCCGCTTCCGTCACTTTGCCGTTTTTAACACTGTAGTGCGATCTCGAGTTGGTATATTTAAGTGTGGGAGATGTGGGGGGCACAGCCCCCCACTTAAAATAGTGTTTAGTGTGTTTTTTTTTGTTTTTTGGGGGAAAAATTGCTGTTCTGGTTGTTCGCTTTTTTTAGTTTTCAATGTTTTGGGGTCGATATAACAGCGTTCGATCTGTTGATCGTTTGCTGTTATAATATAGACCATCTCTCCTCCTCTGCTGTACCCATTACCTTTTTATAAACCTTTCCATCTCATCTCTATCTCCCTCCTCTGTTGTACCCCATTACCTTTTTATAAACCTTTCCATCTCATCTCTATCTCCCTCCTCTGTTGTACCCCATTACCTTTTTATAAACCTTTCTATCCTTCTCTGCAGTAGACCCATTGTCTTTTTTTAAACATTTCTATTTCATCTCTATCTCTCCTCCTCTGCTGTAACCTCATTACCTTTTTATAAACCTTTCCATCTCATCTCTATCTCCCCTCCTCTGCTGTAACCTCATTACCTTTTTATAAACCTTTCCATCTCATCTCTATCTCTCTTCCTCTGCTGTAGCCTCATTATCTTTTTATAAACTTTTCCATTTCAATTTCATCTCCCCTCCTCTGCTGTAGCCCCATTATGTTTTTCACTTCATTATTACACCCCTACTATCACTCACACAATGTAAGATTACACTGAATTGTATTACTTCTGATTCCATTATGCTTTTTATCACAATTTAAAACTTGATATCAAATTATATTTGTAGCTATTCCCTTTCTTGGGCTTATAGATTCATATTGTACTCTTGTCTAAAGTTTTTAAGCTATGTATTCCAATTATAACTGTAAATTATGCCCTAGATGCAGCTCTTGAGAATGTGAACTACCAATGTAACATTGCAACTGATAGTCTAAATAATGTATACAGATTGTTTTTGTAATAGAAGCTTTTCTCCCCGGTCCTCTGCTGCTGAAACAGGGCACTGTCCAGTCAGACATTCCCAGTAAACAAATGTCAATAAATAAGTAAAATAAATATCCCTTTCTCCCAACATACCATTACCTTACAGCTAATTAATAACAGTAGGGAGTTCTAAGGGCTTTGTACTCTACATTGTTTGTGAGGAGTCTATACTGACTCAAAATAACAGGGGTCTGGAGAGTCTGCCCAAATAGGAAATCTCTTTTTTTTCTGTTGTGTAAACTCCACTTCATATTTTTTTCATTAGAACTGACATTCAAAATATGGCAGCAGATTAAGTGTTATATATTTGTCTTTCACTTAATCCATTCTTTCCCACTTACCACCTGATTCCCATCATGTTACAGTTACTATTCAGGAGATGTCTACTTTTCTCCAGTAATAGAATAATTGGAATTGAAAAGGGCTATTGCAAATAGTTACAAACACAGACCTGTCAAAGGCCAGAGACAAAAAGAGCTCAATTGCTATTTAATAATGTCATAACTGAAGTATGACTGGTAAACAAATTCAGGATATCTATTTTGTTAGTAGGAATGTCGCTTTCTCGGAACAAATAATTTGTTATTAGAGATGATTACTACATCATATTAAAGAACAGTTTTGTGGAACTTGTCTTTAAAATCTAGCTAAGATTTCTTACAGTAACATTACTAGCCTTGAGGACAAATTCATTCTGCTATTTATCCATATTGGAATGTGTGTGACAGGGAAATATGGCTTATACATCGCCCAGTTTGCTCTGTATGTCCCTGCTGAGCTAATTCACTGATACAATTTATGGGTGTAAAAATGTGACTAACAAGAATTTTATTTGTCAGACTAGTAGAGGTGTTTATGCTCTTTTCTCTCTTTGTCAGATGTACCACATAGGTCATCCCATCAAGAGGGTGATGCACCATGTTTTACAACATCTTACTAAAATCAGCTAGACCTCAGCTATAAGCCATGTGGGAAAACTTTTTAACTTGACACATGGTGGAGATGATCCCTCACTGAGATATTTTTTTTTTTACCAAGTAATTATGAATGCATCATACACTCTAAGTAAATATACAGTCTGGTTAATTTTTCAGTATGGAACTTTACATCCTACAGAAAGGATAATATAGAGAACTATGAGTGAGTCTCTGATTTTAGCCAACTTACTATGTGTTCCATGCTTGGATGACAAGAAATTCATCTTGATGGCAAAGGTCTAGAGAAAACACATAATAAAGGCTATAATCGGTGAAACATGATAATAATTTTTTGTAGCACATGGACCTTCATCTGTTCCATGTACTACCAGTCACAAAACAAAAAGTGTAGGAGCGTGAAGTGTTTACTGGCTTTCAAAGTATTTTGAAAGCTGCTAAAAGACTTCAGTGCTGCCTAACAAGCAGAAATTAGGTGTCCCTCTGAAGAATGAATGGCTTTAAAAACTGTTAGACACATTGTTCTACCACCGTTTTTGTTTTTAAGTGTGGCAGAACAAAGTATCTAACAGCTTTTGATGCATTTCAGCTAATTCTTTGCTGGATGGCATTGTCTGCTTTAATACTACCCAGCATGAGACCTGATCTTAACAGAGCATAAGAGTGCTTAACAATGGCTTCTTAAGTACCTTTCTGATGGCAGTAAGGTACTTAATAAGGACATTTTTTTCCTCTTTTTTTTTGAGCATAATTATGATGTTCCATTCACTACAAATTATTTATGAATTATTTAGCATGGATAATTACATAAAGAATTGCATCATTCTTTATGAATTTTCTTAGATGACTAAACTAAAATACATATTAATATGTAGTGCATGCAACACTACAATTATGTTCTGAACTTTGTTAAGCAGCCTTCTGATGTTTGGGCATGACAGCGATTAGTGCCATCCATTACAGAATAGTACTGAGACACTAAAACTGCTTTAAAAACTGTAATACATTTTGCTTTCTAATGCACACACACACACACACAAACACACACACACACACACACACACACACACACACACACACACACACACACACACACACACACACACACACACACACGTGTGTGACAGACAGAAGTGTCTAATTGCTTTTAAAGCCTTCATTTATCAGAGAGACGCTTTTTCTCTGTCTTTCTGATGCAGCATTAAGTGTTTATGGCTTTCAGAGTTGTAAAACACTTTGCTCTCCTACACATTTTCTGAGACTGGTAGTACATGGAGCAGATAAAGCTTCATGCGTTACAGAAATATGATCAGGTGCCTCTGATTATAATTCATTTGGTATGTGTTCTCAAAGTAAATTTCTTTACATACAGGTCTTAAACGAATAACAAATTGGTTATGATCTAAGACCCAGTCATAATCATCTATGTCATGAATAGCTATTATAACTGCAGGTGATATGTAAAGAACTAAAGCATGTATTATTATTTGTTTTTATATATAACACCATATATACAGACATACGTGTCACATTTAATTTTATTAATTATACACTTTTTTATTTACTCATACATACTTCTTTATTATTCTTACAAAACTTAGTATACTTTCTTATTATTCCTCCTTTTACTTACTTCCTCATTCCTCTAATTTTTTTGGAGGGGGGGCATCTGGATGCAACTGATTAATTATCTATACTGATCCAACCAACACTTTATAAGTGGTGATGTTTTGGTATACTGTAACTTGGTAAGTAGCTAAAGTACCATTTTATAAATACAAGCTAGAATAAAAGTTCTTTCTTCTGGCATTCTGGCACCAACAGCCCTATAGTAATAATAATAGTAATAATAATAATAATAATAATAATAATAATAATAATAATAATAATAACAGTAATAATAATAATACTAATAGTAATAATAATAGTAATAATAATAATAACAGCAACAACAACAAAACAACAACAATAACAATAATAACAATAATTATTATTGCTGTTGCTGTTGTTGTTATTATAGTTTACTATGGCAAGATTGAGGCTTGCACATTGAAACTTAAGTTTATGTTTCTGCATCTCCAAAACTCTGAATGTCAAAAATCAGAAATCACTTAAAGCACCGAATCCCAGAAGTCCCTACTGCCCCAGAACCAGGTACAAGCACTACCAAGGGTCCTGTAGAAGGGGGCATGTCCAGGCTTTTGGCCTTCTTGGTTTTTGTCATTCAGAGTTTTGAGCTTTTGGAATTGCAAACTTGAGTTGCAACACTACAAGTTTTGACCATACCACAGGAAAGCGATTATGATGATTGATGATGATTGATGACGATGATGACGATTATTATTATTATTATTATTATCATCATCATCGGCATGGTCATCATCATTCTGTCCTTTTTTAAGGGTACTGATGTTTTCTAACTCAGTAGTTTATTTCCCTTACTTCTATTATCTGCGTTTATCATTGTTTTTATCATAGCCTTTAATAAGTGTAATCCATTGTCTAGAATGGCAACAGTGCTCATACCTCTCAAGTGTACCTCATTAAGCAGAACGCACCTCATTTGAGGTCTTAAAAAGTTCATGTTCCTCAAAGTTCCACATTGAAAGGGTCTGTCGCATGCTCAGTGTTAGGAATTTTTTTAACTGATATCTATGGTAAACGGAAATTAATCATTAATTCATTTAAAGGTCTTTTTATAAGTAAAATCAGCATGTTTTAATCGTCCCATGACCTTCCTATTTGAAGTTGTTAGTAAGCCGTTAGTATGTTTCCCACATTTTGCCCATTTGTTCCACATTAGAAGGGGTAGTGTTCCTCGTTTTGGAGAAGGAAGGTTGAGAGCTATGACAGTGCTATTATACAGTGGCTTAAAATCATCTCAGTATCGGAATGGTTAACACACCAGGTTTCCTCTAGTGATAAAACAACGTTGCCACCAAGAAAAGGTCTAACTTCCACTTGTGCATGAGCTGAACACAAATTTAAACAAGCACACACCATTTCACAAGTACACATTTAGGGTACAGGAATAAGGATTTCCAATGAAAGTTGTACATGGATCTGCTATTCTCATTTTAAAAGGGAAAAGACCTTTGAAAAAAGCATAAATACTTTCATTTGAATAATGTTTGTACTCATCATCTTTCTGAATCATTGACAGCTGTAACCTAACTAATCTACTGAACTAGGATGTTACTCCTCAATTTGTTTTGTTAAAACATTGTTTCTGACTTAAGCAACCACCACCCCACATATGAGCACATTACACTTATTCAATGTCCCAGGTGTACTTTCCAATTTCAAAGCTCAAAGAAGGGCAATGTGGCACTAGCCTTGAAATAAATAATTTGAGTCTGTATTTATTTTTACTTTTAACCATACAGTTTTATGAAACTCCTGTTAATGTTTCTTTAGTAAAACAACATGGGGAATTTGATGCAGTATTTGAAGCAAATTATACACAGCTCACATTTGCTTATAATCTGTCACTGTTTAATGCCAATGTAAAACATGTAAAGTAACTTACTTTTAAGATTGTAAATATTTTTATTTGACTCTGGCATAGTTATGAGTATTTCAAAATAAACTATAGTGTGAGGATGGAAAGGAGTAGCATTTTGTACTGCATTTAAAAAAGTACATCTAAAATACACAACATTAGAGTATAGTTTTATAGTCTTAAAGTCTTGCAAAATATTAAAACCTTACAGTATTTTGATGACATTTTCACTTTGGAAGGAATTTTAAATGCTATAATACAGTGCCCATTTGAATTAGGACATTAGCTTCACTGTTTTTCTAATATGCAGTTGGTGCTTATCTTGCCATCAGTTGTGTACACTATTTTTGTTACAAAAGTCACATACTTGCTAAATGAAAGAACATTGTTGATTTTATTTATCAGCACATGCGTGGGAACTACACAACTAAATTTTCCCAGTGATGACCTACATAGAGTTGTAAGGGGAAACACCTGCTTTCAAAAAATGCACTTAGTCTTCAAATCTGCATTGTTTACAGAATGAAATATAACTACAGAAGGCCAATTATCTGAAATACATCTCTGTTATTGCAGTGAGTTTTCACTTGGACTTTTGTGCATGAATGTGTTATGAGGGTTTTCATGGTGACAAATACATAGTTGGAAATTCATTTGGGCACAGGAGTGATGCATTCATCCAGATGTTAGGGTAAAGTAAATACTGATATCTGTAAACGAGCACTTAAAAATGTCACATGCTTTAAAAAGTAACAATAGCTATCTACAGGTATGCAAAATGGAAGCAAGACTAAAATATAACATGTGTCACTGCATGAAATTACTTCAGGTAATTGTTCTCTTAGACCTGGGGCTTAGTTCACCTGTTCAGAATGAATATATGGAAGTGTAGAAGTTATGAAACAAATGGATCACATCAGAAAATAATTAGCAGTACACAGCACTGAAGGAAAGTACTGCATTAAGTGCCAAAACATGTTACTCTAAATCTTTAAAAAGGTGGCTTAAGAAACTACAAAGAAGATGATGGACTTCAGAATCCATTAGAGTGCCAACAATCAAAACATGATCAAGGATTACTTGTACATCAGGTAAGTGCTGACTGGTAAAAGTGTTATCTGCGTGAAAGAAGAGTTAAGAAATTAGAATGTTATACCTTAGATGGCACCATTCAATGACACTTTTATATTCGTCATTTTAAGGGATGTTGTTACACTCGTGTTTATCGTTCTGATTATACGTATGCTATACATGGTAAAGGAAGGTTCTGAACAGGTAGTGGCCTTGGCTATAATCCAGACATATGTCAGTTATTCACATGTTAATGTTTATATTGTATTTGAAATGGACATAATGCAGAATTGAGTAGCTTGCCGATAATGGGTTGGAGGCATTAGGAATATAGAGGGCAGGTAGTGAAACTGTATTCTGTTAGCATCATGATGTATTAACTTTCACCTGTAAACAGTGTTGCAAATTAGTACATGGTGCAAATAAGGCATCATCAGAAACAGTTTACTTACTCCATGAGAACTTCTTACAATTACACAAAATAATGAGTGTCAGGTGTAATTTGTGACAGACGAGTACCAGTAAGAGTGAAAGGGAAGGTCTATAAGAGGGTAGTGAGACCAGCTATGTTATACGGGTTGGAGACAGTGGCACTGACAAAAAGGCAGGAGTCAGAGCTTGACGTAGCAGAGTTGAAGATGTTAAGATTTGCACTGAGTGTGACGAGGATGGACAGGATTAGGAATAAGTATATCAGAGGGTCAGCCCAGGTTGGAAGGTTTGGAGACAAAGCCAGAGAGGCAAGATTACATTGGTTTGGACATGTGCTGAGGAGGGATGCTGGGTATATTGGGAAAAAGATGCTAAGGATGAAGCTGCCAGGTAAGAGGAAAAGAGGAAGGCCTAAGTTAAGGTTTATGGATGTGGTGAGAGAGAACATGCGGGTGGTTGGTGTGACAGAGCAAGATGCAGAGGACAGGAGGAAATGGAAACAGTTGATCTGCTGTGGCGACCCCTAACGGGAGCAGCCAAAAGAAGAAGAAGAAGATCACACTAAAGTAATTAATGCAAAACTGCATTGTGCAGATAATAAAAAAGAAATATGACAAGGTAATATTTACAACATCAATAATCACTACAGTTTTATGGATAGTGCTGTATTACTCTTATCTGGTTTTATGTGATCATTCAGGTTTTGACATCATGACCAGTTGAAATTCTGCCATCAGTGGGTAAATTCTACAATACCCACACCAGTGATCATTGTTTCAAGAACTTTCTGCTTCACTTTTTTTGTATAACATCTCTTTGGGTTCATATCCACTGAGTACATACGCAATCACCAGAAGTTGAAATTTCCATATAAAACTACCTTTGAACTTTACCTCAGTCCTGGCTACTCACAGGGCAGCTATTTTGCATGGTGATCAGTGTAAACTCATTTTGTAAGAACTATTTAGGTCTACATTACAGCACCCAGGACTATCGCTGCTCAAAGAGCAGCTGGTTTGGGCGCTGCGTGGCTTCCCTAAATAGGTTAGCTGCAGATTACACCAAAGTAAGCACCCATCCCTCATCTGGTTACAAACCCCCTCCAATCTATCCCTTGCAAAGTACACATTAGGACCTGCAACCATGGGTAGGCACTTTCTTGCTATCTCCACATCTAGCTTAGTGAACATGCACATCCTGAGGTAATGCAGCACTTGCCTTATGTACACCGACAGCCACTTAAAAGATGCAATTATACATTAACAATGGAGGCCAAACTCTCACATACAGACACAAAAAGCAACAAACAGGTTGCCAGTGACACACACACACACACACACACACACGCACACACACACACGCACGCACGCACGCACACACACACACACACACACACACACACACACACACACACACACACACACACACACACACACACACCAAATCACTGCACCCACAAAGGACCAGACACTTAGACCCACATATGCAGAAGTGCTTGATGTAACTTACCCAAATCTAAAAGGCCTATTAGACACAGTTCTCAGAAACTTCACATGCACACAAACAAGACAATTTCATCACAATGCATAAAGCCACATCTCAGTATGTCTCAACTTCCAAACCCATAAGATGAAACACCCCACAACCCAATATTTTGGTCATAGGGGACTCCATTGTGAGACACAGTTATGTCCATCTTAACAACCAGGATATGGAATTATTTGTCTGTCGAGGACAGGATCTGCCAGATCATAAAAGTACTCAGGTCACTTATCCCCAGGTACCAGTATAATTCTGTCATAATCCATGTGGGTATGAATGACGTAAGACATACCTCCTTGGACTATATGAAAACAGATATGAGCCTAGCACTGAGCAGCATTCTACTGTCTCCAAGAATAATGCTGCAATACCAACAGAAAATAATTGACTTTAACAACTGGCTTAGCTACTGGTGTCATTCTAAAGGGGTCCAATACATTGTTGACAAGCCACTCTGATCTGCCAGGTATGGTCTTCACCTGAAATCACTAGGCTTCGGGATTTGGACAAAATATTATCCACCCCTATAGTGCATTTTTTATAGGTACTGCCAAACAGACAAACCTTCCAACATATCAAAAGCTACTCAGGACAAGCTAAAGGTGTTATTGCACAATGCTAGTAGTCTCAACAAGAAACTGCACTCCTTAGAAGTGCTCCTCACCCTGGAGAAAGCTGATGCCTGAGCAGTTACTGAAACACTATTCAAAGCCATGGAAAGCACTCCAGTTCTGCATGGCTATAATGCTTTTCATATGTTCTGACCACCCACTGAACAAGAAAAAACAAAAGGCGGAGGTATATCTACATAAAGGATAAATACACCTAAAGACTTGTCAAACAATATGATATGCTTGAGCTATTACATGTCCAACTAGCCATGGGAAAATCCATTACCATATTCTTGCTAACTACAGGCCCCCCACCATGGACCAGGAAATCCACAAGTCATACTCAAAGTTGCTAGCATCACTCACAATCCAGCCCAGTACCACTCTTATGGGGTGATTTTAGCTACCCCTCCATTAAGTGGGAGGCATACATGCAGGCCCAAAGATTTCTTGACGTTGTAAACTTAAATGCTCTGGGTCAGCTAGTCTGCACCCCTGCAAGGGATATAAATATCTTAGAACTGGTACTCCGAAATACGGGTGAGTGCTGTACCCCACCAAGTGTGATGTCTTCACTGGTAAGATCAGATCACAAAGTGGTCTCCCTTGAAATAAAGGTAAAACTAGACCCACTACCTAACTCCAAAAACTTTAAAAAATGTTCTAAGGCAAACTACCTCCTATTAAGAGACAGCATAGATAGTTTCCAAGCTTCCCCAAATCCAAAGACACAGAAGCCTATGCAGAGATGTACATAAAAGATCTGCATGACCATATAAACAACTGCATAGAAATGGCAGAACCAGACTAAAATAAGCCCAGGTCAAAACACAAAAACAAGGCACCCTGGTGGGCCCCTAGTATTAATAGTCTGTACAACAAAAGAAAGAAAATCCTGTCAAAAAGTATGAGAGAATGTGCACAACACAACAACAAGTACCTCATTAGTCGAAACAAGTGAATCATGGAACTAGTCAAGATCCTTAAAGCAGACTTTGAGGCAAAAATAGCCTCTAAACCTAACAAAAATCATAAGGCATTTTTTCAGTTATATCAGCAATCTTAACAGCAACACGCAACAAAGTGTGGAATTAGTTGCCCCTCATCACCCCCATTTCTCCCCCAAGAAATACACTTTACTACTCCCCTGACAATTATCACTAAAGCTAAAAATACAGCTTCAATGGGGCCCAATAATATAACAGATTGCTTCTTAAACAGCATGAATCAGGACCCATCAGGCCCATTGGGATCTCTATTTAACCACAGCCTCTAGAGTGGCTTTGTCCCAGTAGAGTGGAGGATAGCAACAGTCATTCCTCTGCACAGAGGGGAACCATAAACTAACCCGGGTAATTAAGTTTCACAAGTTTGACTAGTCGTATAAGTAAATCCACAGAAAGAATAATCATGGGCCTGATAAATAATGACACAGGAAACTTTCAAACACTGGACCCAATACAATTCAGCTCTGTCAAGGGCAGGGCATGCCTACTAAATCTGGTGGACTTTTTTGAAAAGGTCACTAGGGCCATGGATGAGAGTAAAACAGTACATATGGCCTACACTGACCTGGCCAAGGCCTATGACACAGTCCCACACTCAGGTATTATAAACAAGCTCACAAAACTGGGCATAAATCTCCACGTCACCAGATGGATAGCCAATTGGCTCACGGATGGGACACATGGTTAAAGTGGGTGAATCCAGATCCAGCACGAGCCAGTTACTAGTGATGTGCTACAGGACTCAGTGCTGTGACCACTCCTGTTCAGAATATACTTTTCTGAAGTCAAGGCTAATGTGGAAGGGCTCTGCATGACAAACTATGCCAATGAATGCAAGCTGGGGGCAATCATCAAATTCCCCAACAATGTAGATATCTTTCAGGAGGGTCTAAATCAGACAAATGATTTGTGCCAGAGCCATGGCCTAAAATTAAATGTGAAAAAATGCATTAACATACCCTTTGAGAAGTCAAAGACCCCTGCATATTACAACATTAATAAAACACCCCTAAGAGTAGACTCAGAGGTGAGAGATCTAGGTACACAGATAGACAGTAGCCTGAATTTTGACCATGTGCAGACCACCATGTGCCCACAGGGGTGAGAAAGTCATTCTATGTGACACAGATTTTAAGTAAAGGTATGGTATCCAGATCCAAGGATGTTATAGTCCCACTGTATTCAGCCCGTATTAGACAGATAATCGAGTACAATGTGCCATTTGGCATGTCCTGGCCTAGGCATTTGTAGCAGCTGGAGTGACCCCAAAGGTTCCTCACAAAGAAAATACAGGGTGTTAACAACATGTCCTATGTGGATAGACTAAAAGGCCTGACTATGACCACGATGACTCAAGTTGGTACAGCAGCTTCAGCACTAGAAGAACTGTGCAGAGGAAGGTAGGAATGAGTGGCAGTTACAAACTTACCTTCCCTGAGGAAAGAGACTGGTGGTCAGGGGCGGGGGTTGTTTCACCATAGGCAAGCAGAGCTTTGCAGATGAAGCACCATGGAGACACAGGATCCTCTTATCAAGCCATTGACAGCAGCCATCATTAGTGTGTAGACAGGAGCACTCACATGAGTGTGTGAGGGCATCATACCTGGCCCTCACAGTAACATAGATGCCTATGTCAACCACCAAGGGGTGGGAAAAGGGCCTAACACAGTAAACCTCAATAGGTGCATGAATGGCAGGCTCTATGAGCAGCTCTGACTGTAGATGGTATGAAGGGGTTTAATGATTGTGGCACAGTGGTGGTTAATAGGCAGCAGAGGACAAAAATCATACATTTTTATCCTGTTCTATTTTAGTACTACACTATAAAGTGCATACCTCATTGTGATTTGTAGTGTAGCTTTCATTCCAGAAATAATCTGCCTTTTTGCAAATTCCATCAGAACTGATTTAAAATTTTGACCACTAAACTGTCCATGTTTTTGCAGCAACTGATGCCTTTCTCATGCAGTCAACAAAATGCATAGTTCTGAATCAAAGGAGCTCCAAACCTATTTAATTTTAATCACTCAGAGTACAGATGGATACAGCAGACGACATTTTCCCACATTTTCCTCAATGCATGCATTTTGGTCACATCAATGACTTGTCTGATCCTGCACCATTTTGGAAAAATATTTTGTAGCATATATTTGAAATTTTAAATGTATCTTTTGTGTGGTGTGCTTGTTGTAAAGTCCTCCTCATTTATCCCCAAGATAGTGTGCAACTTTCCATATTCTGAATGTGTATCAAATACTTACATATACAGACTGATAAATTAGTGCTTCAGAGTTAGGCTATTGTCTTTCCACTGTAATGACGGTCACATCCACACCCTTATAAATATGCAAACAATGAGGTAAGCATCAAAGTGCACTGACGTCTTCTGTGCTAAGCTGCATCCTGATCCAGCCTGTGCAGGATACACTGATAGCAAACAAGGGCATAAACAAAACCTGCATGACACTGACTCATAGTAAAATGTGCATCTACAGCTGGTAAGCAACTGAGGAAGTGGCAATGCTGATTCACTTATTTTGGAAATTGTATTTATTTATTTATTTTACATTTGTTGACCGGGCTAGTCTAGCTGGATATATGTCCATTTTCAGTAGAGGCCCGAGGAGATAAGCTCCAAACTTAAAATAAATTTACATTAAAGAAATACATGAAAATAACAGAGTAAAAGAAAGCATTATAACTGGTGACATAGTTATATAGTGTAAAAATGCAGTAAGTGGAATATAAATGGTAAAAATATTGTTACAAAAATATTGTTATGAGTGACATTCTAAGAGAAAACTACTGTAATGTACAGTACTTGTGGATAAATGAAAGTAAGAAGAAAATAGCAGTTATGTAAGTACATCTAGTGGTATAACGTGGAAAGAAAAAATAAAAAATAAAAAAAAACACACTTTTTTTTTTTTTTTTTTAATATATATATATATATATATATATATAGATAGTAAGAAGGAGAAATAGATTAGTGGATGTAAATATGAAGTAGATTTAGGGTTCTAAAGGTCTAGAATTTAGTCAGGTGTCAAGAGCTAGAGTTAGTCAGGATTAGTACAAGGGCACAGCCATTGTGATTTGAGGTAGAGCTTAAGTTTCTTTTTAAAGAGAGATTTTGAGGGAATAGTAGTAAGTTCAGAGGGAAGCAGGTTCCAGTGTTTTCCAACAGTGTTAGAGAAAAGGGAATCTCCAGCCTTGTTGTTTGCTTTGTCAATATTTACAAGAAGTTTGTGTGTGGATCTTAGGGACTTTAGGTTATGGTAGGGGTAAATAAGAGTAGATAGTATAGGTGTTTTGTCAGGTTGATATATAATTTGATGGGCTATGGCTAGTTGATTAATTTTTAGTTGCTGCTGAAATTCAAGCCAGCCTAGTTGCTTTAGATTAGTACAGTGGTGGGTTCTGAAAGGGTTACCTGTATCAAATCTGGCTATGTTATGATAGGAGTTTTCTAATTTCAAAAGATTCTTTTTTGACAAGTTAGTAAATATGGGTGAGGCATAGAGAAGGGGGGAGATAAGGTGGGATTGGGCAATAGTTATTCTAGATTCTGGAGTGAGGAAAGGTTTGATTCTGTAAAGAGAGCCTATTTTTTTATTAATAGTTTTCAAAGTGTTGCTTATATGGGTATCGAAGTTAAGGTTGTTGTCAATGGTAATGCCTAGTAGTTTCGTGATAGGATCTTGTGATATAGGTGTGCCATTTTTAGATGTTATTGTAAAGTCTATATAGGGAGATTTACTGGAAGGTGTGAAGAGAAGGAGTTTAGTTTTTTTTGGGTTAAGTAGGAGACAGCGTTGTGAAAACCATTCTTCTACAGAATTAAATATGTGTTGTGTAAGGGAGTGAAGATCTGATACATATGTGGCTGAGCAAATTAGTGTAGAATCATCTGCGTATTGTATGCATGTAGCTTGGGGAACTACTTGGTGGGGGTTATTGATAAATAAAGAAAACAGGAGAGGACCCAGTATGGACCCTTGAGGGACACCAATGTTAACAGGTAGCTGGGAAGATAGAGTGGAGTTCCAGAGTACTGCTTGATGTCTGTTATTTAAGTAGGATTTGAAGCAGTTAATAGGTTGGATGTCAAGTGGCAAAGATTGAAGAATGTGTATGAGTATTTGGTGGCTGACCATGTCAAAAGCCTTGGACAGGTCTAAGAAAAGTGCAGAGGAAAGTGTGTCAAGGTTACGATTTTTATTGATTGTGTCTGTAAAGGAGAGGAGGGCAGTGGTGATACTGTGGGAGGATCTGAAACCATGTTGGGTATTAGAGAGTAAGTTATTTTGGAGAAGATGGTCAAGCAGTTGCTTGTGGATACACCTTTCCATAATCTTAGATAAGGGAGAGAGTAGGGCTATAGGGCGGTAGTTTGAGACTTCAGTAGAATTTCCACCCTTATGAAGTGGAATAATATGGAAGACTTTCCAAAGTTTAGGGACATATCCCTCAGTGATGGTTCTGTTGATCAGTATGGAAATTGGGTAGGCTATGGATTTGGCTGCTAATTTTAAGTATTCTGCGGGTAGTAGGTCAGCAGAGGGAGTACATGGTTTGAGTTTTTTGATAAGGGAGAGAATGTAAGTTGTTGGGACAGGTTGGAAACGAAATGGGGGAGGTGGGTTTAAGTTGCAGTTAGATATAGTTGTGTTTTTGCTAGAGAGTTGACTGGCTAGAGTTTGAATTGTTTCGGTGAAAAAGGAATTAAAGTCATTAGCAATTTGGTTGGGATACTTTATGTCAAAGCCTTGTGGGGTGGGTGTGATAGGTTTACTTGGCTGTAGTAACTGATTTATGTTTGCCCAGAACTTTTGTGGGTTATTTTGGCGAGTTTGCTGAGATTGCAGGTAATAGTTTTTTTTATCGGTCAATATTGCTTTTTTTGGTCTCATTTCTCAGTTGTTTGTAGTGTTGGTAATCCGTTGTGTTTTTAGTTAAGCGAGATTTGTTCCAGATTTTATTTCTGAGATGGATTTTTTGATTTACAAATGTAAGAATTAAGTAGCCTGAAGCTGAGTTTTTTTTTGTCCAGAGGACAGAAGAGATTAGCAATGTTGGTGACAAGTCAGCTGACAATGGAGGTGTAGCAATGCAAAAGTGTCACCACTCAGCAGAATTTACTTTCTTGTGGATTCAGTATTTGTGGATTTGGAATGCATGTATAAAGCAAATGCCTAGATAATGTACTTATTTGACAGTGGGGGACAGGAGGTCCTGGTAAGCCTGAGTTATCCAAATTCAATGACAAGAATTTAAATGGTGTGAGTTCAGTGAGGATCAGAAGAGTACTTTGAACTACCTTGTAGTTATAAAATTATCTTTGAATGAGCTATTAAATGTATTTTAGGCGCTGAGTGGGAAAGTAAATCATCAGTGTGGGTAACATTAAAATTAGACATCACACGTGGGTTCCCAATGTGATACGTCGAAGATATGGAAATCAGATGTACTCTATAACTAAGGACAGTTGTAAACGTATCCATAACTTGAGACTGATCTGCAGAATTAGCCTTTTAGCTAACATCTTTTGATAATTCAGGAATCCAAAAATGTATATATGGCAAAAGACACCACGGCAGAGGCACAAAATAAAACCAGCTGAAATTTTATTAAAAACAGAAGTAAGTGCTTTCAGGCAAACATGCCCTTCATCAGGCAATAAGAAACAGTTAAAAGCCAACATTTAAACACACTATTGTCCAATCACATTCAGTAGTTTACCCTCCTTTTTCTCAAAACAGGTTTTAAAGGCACAGTTACATTTAAACCAGGGCTCTTGTCAGCCCCTAGTCTTATAATCCACCTTGATTCACTGTACTCAGTTTCATTGATTAAATCCCCACCCCTCATATTTTTATGCATCACTTGTAGCACCATAAACTTAAAAAAGTGGTCTGGACATTCTGAAATATGCAATGCTAGGGCATTTCATACATCATGATGTCTAATGTCATATAAATGCCCAAAAATTCTCTCTTTCAGCATGCAGTTGGTCTTACCAACATAAAATTAACTACACTGTTGACATGTAGCTAAATAAACTATGTTTCTAGTTCTGCAGTTGGCATAGCCCCTCAATGAATAGGTCCACCCTGTTCTAGGATGTACGAAAGAATTGTTGGTACAAATGTGGGTACAAGCCCTACAACCATGACATGGATATGTCCCTACACGTCCAGTTTTCATAATAGTGGATACATTGGACATAGGTTCCTTGCAAAGCATGTCCTTCAAATTTCTGTTCCCTCTGAAAGTGAACCTAGGTCTATCCCCAACTATCGCTGCTATCCTGTGATCTGATTGTAACACTTTCCAGTTATGTTGTATAATGTCACAAATCCCCCCTATAGCACTGCTCTATGTAAGCAGTAATTGTCCTCATGGAGGACCAAATCTATTGTGTCTATTATTAATACCTCCATTGGTACCCCTATGATACCACAGTTTAGCAGTCCCATCATGCTTGATTCTGATTTCTTCCAAGGACCTATCTATCAACTGTATACTGTATCCTCTTTCTACAAGATTACCCATAAGGACATCTGTCTCAATGTCAAACCGTTTCTCACTAGTACAAAGCCGAGAAATCCTATGGACCTGTCCTTTCACTATATTCGTGAAAGTATGTCTAGGATGCATGCTGTCAAAGGAAAGCAAACTATTCTTCCAACATTCCTTCTTGTATAACATAGTATCTATCTTACCTGATGTATCTTTCACTAAATGTACGTCCAAATAATCAATATCAGACGTCGAAGAACTAACAGTGAATCTAAAAAACTCTGTGGTGTCTTCAAGGTAACCCACAAAAGAAAATAATTGTTCAACTGTGTCCTTCCACAAAAAGAAAACATCATCGACAAAATGAACATAATATCCCAAATTGTCAGACCAAGGACCTAATTTTACTTCTTAAAGTGTTTACCATCACAGGAGATAGAGCTACAAAGGTAGATGTGTCACTCAACAACAAACGAAGTTTGTCACAATAATCATTCTTATTTAAAATGACAATAGCCCCTCCCTTATCAGCTGATTTAATTACAATCCGATCATCCTGCTGCAACTGCTCTAAAGCAGTGCGTTGCTCTTGTGCTAAATTATGGTATCTACGTCTATGTTTATCTTGCACATATTGTTTAATCTCTGTCTGTGGGACCCGGTTAATAAACATGCAGAAGAGTGGTTTGTTAGTGCAATCCCAATATGAATTCCTTCACATCGAACATCCAAGGATTCCCGAGTTTAAGGGTTTACCTAAGTTACATAAAGATGTCTCTAACCCTCCCCTGAGACCCATTGACTCGGAGAGGGGTTGGGCCACTGACAATGTGTCTATTTGGGTTGAATGTGCCTTAAGACCAGTGGTTGAGTTATACCCCAGGATTTTAAGAGACACAGCACATTTTTTAACTAGTTTGTCTTGTTATATGGAGAGTTCCAGTTGTTCAGATTATATGTTTGTCACTTTGGATGTGAAAAATTTGTTTACTGTGATTGACAATGACTATGGGCTTAAAGCCATAGAATATGTTTTGGCAAATAAAGCACAGTTGGATGATGTCAGCAATGAAAGAGTTTGTAGATTGCTGGCTTTGATACTTGAGCAAACATTTTCACATGCCAAGGGAATTACTACAGGCAGGCACAGGGTGTTGCTATGGGCACACCCTGTGATAATTCTTATGCTAATCTTGTATTAGCTTTTTGGGAGGATGAGGTGATATTCCAACACACTCATCCTTGGTCTGACAATTTGGGATATTATGTTCATTTTGTCGATGATGTTTTCTTTTTGTGGAAGGACACAGTTGAGCAATTATTTTCTTTTGTGGGTTACCTTGAAGACATCACAGAGTTTTTAGATTCACTGTTAGCTCTTCGACGTCTGATATTGATTATTTGGACGTACATTTAGTGAAAGATACATTAGGTAAGATAGATACTATGTTATACAGGAATCAATGTTGCAAGAATAGTTTGCTTTCCTTTGACAGCATGCATCCTAGACATACTTTCACGAATACAGTGAAAGGACAGGTCCATAGGATTTCTCAGCTTTGTACTCGTGAGGAACGGTTTGACATTGAGACAGATGTCCTTATGGGTAATCTTGTAGAAAGAGGATACAGTAGACAGTTGATAGATAGGTCCTTGGAAGAAATCAGAATCAAGCATGATGGGACTGCTAAACCATGGTATCATAGGGGTACCAATGGAGGTATTAATAATAGACACAATAGATTTGGTCCTCCACGAGGACAATTACTGCTTACATACAGCAGTGATATAGGAGGGATTTGTGAAATTATACAACGTAACTGGACAGTGTTACAATCAGATCACAGAATAGCAGCAATAGTTGGGGATAGACCTACGTTCACTTTCAGAAGGAATAGAAATTTGAAGGACATGTTTTGCAAGGAACCTATGTCCAATGTATCCACTATTATGAAAACTGGATGTGTAGGGACATATCCATGTCATGGTTGTAGGGCTAGTACCCACATTTGTACCAACAATTCTTTCGTACATCCTAGAACAGGGTGGACCTATTCATTGAGGGGCTATGCCAAATGCAGAACTAGAAACATAGTTTATTTAGCTACATGTCAACAGTGTAGTTAATTTTATGTTGGTAAGACCAACTGCATGCTGAAAGAGAGAATTTTTGGGCATTTATATGATATTAGACATCATGATGTACGAAATGCCCTAGCATTGCATATTTCAGAATGTTCAGACCACTTTTTTAAGTTTATGGTGCTACAAGTGATGCATAAAAATATGAGGGGTGGGGATTTAATCAATGAAACTGAGTGCAGTGAATCAAGGTGGGTTATAAGACTAGGGGCCGACAAGAGCCCTGGTTTAAATGTAACTGCGCCTTTAAAACCTGTTTTGAGAAAAAGGAGGGTAAACTACTGAATGTGATTAGACAATAGTGTGTTTAAATGTTGGCTTTTAACTGTTTCTTATTTGATGAAGGGCATGTTTGCCTGAAAGCGCTTACTTCTGTTTTTAATAAAATTTCAGCTGGTTTTATTTTGTGCCTTTGCCGTGGTGTCTTTTGCCATATATACATTTTTGGATTTCTTCAGTCTTTGGCATAAAGATTTTGGTGCAGGACTTCTCAGTTTTTTGGATTGATAATTCAGGAACAAATTCATACCAAACAGAAAAAAAGATAGTTTTGATTTCCTGACATGTGACAGATGTTGCTTTGAAAAAAAGAAGTTTTAAAATATTTATTGAGTTTGCTTATATATGGCACTTATGATACTAGAAGCAAGGCATAAAAAAATTAAACTAAGATAACAGATTTTATATCTTCCATTTCCAGTAAAAAACCAAAAACATTCTGGGGACCTTCCATTATGCCTTATTACCTATGCAAAACTGAGTATGTTAAAAAATAATAACCTAGGGTCAAACAATCTTTTTTTTATGTTTAGCTGTATCAGTACAGATGCAGTGTCAACTGCTTAGGATAAGTGTGCATGGATGTACAAGGAAAAGGCCAACTCTTAATTTAGAGATAGTTGCACAATATGGATACAGAAGCAATGCTTTCCTTTATCCTGAGTAGGCAGCTAGCATGCAGTGCACAAACAGAAGAGTTACACAGCATAAATACTAGGACTTATCACAATTCAGACACTAGCATACTTGTCACGAGGTTATCTATAGAAATGGAATACATCATGAAGACAGATTCAAAGATTCAAAGTAAACTTTATTGTCATTTAGGACCACGTTAGCCTAAACAAAATTTTGTGCATCAGCTCCTTCTTGAGATTACAAACAGAATGTAAAACAACACATAAAAGTATAAGAATGAACACAACTAACATGTACAATCCTACTTCCAGTACCTGTACAAGCGAGCAGGAAAGTTCCAAAACTTAAATACAGAATAAGCATACCCTCCCCAAAGTTATAATAACTGCCCCATTTAAATAAAAGACACATTACAGATTGCACCTTGCCCAAGTTGTCTGTCTAATATCTGTCTAATATTGCACCTGATAGGGATAATATAAATAAATGTTGCACGCATTTGCAATTTGTGTGGTATACATTATACAACATTATACAACATTATACAACAGACTATAAGTATATGTGAAAAAAAAGAAAGAACTGACTTAGTAAATGTCCAGTTCTCTGGGACTTATGCCAGAGTTCAGAAGTCTGACCACTGCCAGGTAGAAACTGTTGTTGAATCTGACAGTTTTGCAGCGGATGCCGTGATATTTCTACTCGATGCCAGATGTTTATACAGTCAGTGCGCTGGATGCATGATATCTTGTATATATATATATATATATATATATATATATATATATATATACAGGTTTGCCATCACAATGTCGAGTTGCACATCTGTGATGTCAAAGCTGTTGTCAATGGTTCTGTATTAGCAAACCAAAAACACCGAAGTTACAAAAGAGTGAATACCAGTGTGCATTCGCTCTTTTGTGAGGTCGGTATTCTGAGTTGAGATCGCACTACAGTGGGGATCAGGACATGCACCCCTTCCCTCACTGTAGTGTGAACTTGGAGTTAATATATATAATTAGCAGGGGGTATGGTGGTGCAGGGGGGCTTGCCCCCCCCCCCCTGCATAACAGTCATAGAAAACATCTGGAAGTGACAGGTATTTTGGACAATGTCAACATTCCTGGACTGTCAACTTTCATTGGTTTGCAGATTCGCTCTTCTGAGGATTCAACAGTGCAGTTTCCGACATATTGATTTGATTATATGACCAGTCGCACGCGTATGTTGCGAAATTATGATAGTAAACCATATATATAGATATACAGTGGATATAAAAAGTGTATATACCTCTGTTAAAATGCCAGGTTTTTGTGATATAAAAAAATGAGGCTACAATAAATAATTTCAAAACATTTCTCACCTTTAATGTGACCTATAACCTGTTTAATTCAATTGAAAAACAAACAAATCTGTTAGGGGAAAAAATGTAAAAAATAAAAAATGTACAAAAAGCTGGTTGCATAAGTGTGCACACCCTTAAACTAATACTTTGTTGAAGCACCTTTTGATGTAATTACAGCATTCAGTCTTCTTGGGTACACACCTGCCATCAATTAAAGAGACTCTGATTAACCCCAAATAAAGTTCAGCTGTCTTAGTAGGATTTTCCAGACATTTACTCAGTTGCCTGCTATAGCAAAAGCCAATGGTTCACAGAGAGCTTACAAAGCATCAAAGGGATCTCATTGTTGAAAGGTATCAGTCAGAAGAAGGGTACAAAAAATTTCCACAGCATTGGATATATCATGGAACACAGTGAAGACAGTCATCAAAAAGTGGAGGAAAATATAGGACAACAGTGACGTTGCAAAGAACTGGATGTCCCTCCAAAATTGATGAAAAGACAAGACGAAAACTGGTCAGGGAGTTTGCCAAGAGGTCTACAGCAACACTGAAGGAGCTGCAAGAATTTTTGGCAAGTACTGGTTGTGTACTACATGTGACAACAATCTACTGTATTCTCCATATGTCTGGACTATGGGGTAGGGTTGCAAGATGGAAGCCTTTTCTTACACAGAAAAACATCCAGGCCTGGGTAAAATTTGCAAAACAATACATCAAGTCTCCCAAAAGCATGCATGAAAATGTGTTATGGTCTCATGAGACCAAGGTTGAATGTTTTGGCGACAATTCCAAAAGGTATGTTTGACATAAAAACTACACTTTGCATCACCAAAAGAACACCATCCCCACGGTGAAGCATGGTTGTGGCAGTATCATGCTTTGGGGTTGCTTTTCTTCGGCTGAACTGGGGCTTTAGTCAAGGTGAAGGGAATTATGAACATTTCCAAATATCAGTCACTTTTGGCCCAAAACCTTCAGGCATCTGCTAGAAAGATGAAGATGAAGAGGAATTTCACCTTTTAACATGACAATGACCCCAAGCATACATCCAAATCAAAAAAAGAATGGCTTCACCAGAAGAAAATTAAAGTTTTGGAATGGCCCAGCCAGAGCCCAGACCTAAATCCAATAGAAAATCTGTGGAATTACCTGAACAGGGCTGTGCACAAGATATGCCCTCACAATCTGACAGATTTGGAGTGCTTTTACAAGGAAGAATGGGCAAACATTGCCAAGACAAGATGTGCCATGCTGACAGACTCCTACCCAAGAAGACTGAATCTATTGAGAAAAACTACAATGACATCTGAGCATGTCCTGTTAAGGGGTGCACAGTTTGCAATGATGACCTCCCCCAATAACTCCCAGTTTTCCAGAGTGAATGGCTACACAGCCAGCAATGCTGTGTAATCTATCAGTGCGATAGCAGTGTCTGCATCCTCAGCCCTGAGTAGTTTTAAGTGCACAGTGCTACCCCTACCTGCCAGTAGTCTACCTCTGCCACATAAACCTAGTGCTGTTTGCTACGATTGTTCTTCAGTGTGCCATGCAGATAAAGTATAGTTATGTAAGTAAACTTACCATAACAGTAGATGTTTGAATGATGACTGCTGCAGTAGCCTTAGCTATATGGGTTATACCCTGCATAGGATATAAGAGCCTACCAGTTTCCAGAGCTTCAGGGCAGCGTCCACTCACCCAAATTGTCAGGCAGCTCGAGTTGAGCTGACTGAAAGACAAGTTTGAGTGCCAAAACCTTCAGAGTTTTCCTGCCAACAGAAAGAGTGAGACTAAGCCCTGAAAGGACAATGCTAGGAAGAAGAAAAAATTAACAACCACATCTTCGCATAAACAACACACCAAAAAAATAAGGAGGATAGAGAGAGGGAGGGAAGGAGGAAGCAGCTACTGCAGCAGTGATCATTCAAACATCTACTGTTATGGTAAGTTTACTGTAACAACTGTACTAAGTTATAATATAATTATTGATCACTGCTGCAGTAATCTTGGCTAAATGGGTAGATTACCCTAACTTACTGCATTTGGAGGTGGAAGAAGAAGAAGAGTCCAGCTGCCCCTGAAGAAATGAGCTTGCAAAGCCCCTGAAGAAATGAGCTTGCAAAGCCTGATCTAGACGTAGAGAAGGAATCAAGCTTATAGTGCTTTGTCAAAGTATATACAGAGGACCAAATTGCAACTTCTAGAATACTTATAGAATCCAGCCCATGCGAAAGCCATAGATGAAGCCAAGGCCCTAGTAAAGTGGACCTTGACCTGCCTGGAAAGAGTTTGTTGTGGTAAGTATAAAAAGGTAATAGCTTTAGGCAACCACTTGGAAATACTATGTACTGACACAGGTTGTCCTTTCTTCTTACCTTTACAAGAAAAGAACAGTAGATTCAAAGATCTGAAGGATTTAGTTCTGTCAAGATAGCACCGGAGTTGTCAGTGGACATCCAAGCTCTGGAATATCCTTTCTCCCTCATTTTTAAGATCAGTACAAGAAATACGGGAATGGATAGTTTAGCTTAAAGTAAACTCAGTTACTACTTTAGGCATAAAAGAAGGATTAGTTCTCAAAGAAACCAGGTCTCTGTGGAAAATTAGATAGGGTTAACTCACCAAAAACTATTCTTCTTGCAGAGGTCAGACCAATCAGGAAAACTGTTTTCCATGTTAAGAATCTAAAGTCAGCCAGATTAGTAAGTTCAAATGAAGCGTTAGCTTCCCTAACAGAAAATTAAGATCTCAAGAAGGGGCTACTGGTTTTCTTGGAGGCCTCTTAAGTAAGACCCCTTTCAAAAACATTTTAATGTGAGAAAGTCTTGAAAGAAGAGGCTCTATGGAAAGACATGCTGAAATGGCCAATAAATGAACCTTGACTGAAGAGAAGTAAGAAAGGCCATAGAATAGCAACTCACACAAATATTGTAAAAACAGAGAACAACTAACCTTGAATGGGTGCTGGTTATGTTGTTGTTGGCACCAACTAGAAAACATTTTCCATTAACTAATATACAGTTGTCTAGTAGCAGGCCTTCTTACCTCTATTATTACCTGCTGCACATCCTCGGTAAACAGGTGCTTAAAGGAAAATAAAAACCCATTATCAAGGCAATCAGTTGAATTCGGTTTGGGGTGTATCAAACATGCCTTATCTTGTGTGAGTAGATCCATTCTGTGAGGAAGTTTGTGGTAATTGTACCTGGCCATTTCCAAAAGAAGGGAGAACCACTATTATATGGGCCAGAAAGGAAGTCACCACAAAGATCTTGGGGGATTCCTTCTGAATCTTCAGAAGTCCCTTAGATATCAGTGGGAAGGTTGGAAACATAAAGGAACATTTACTGACAAAGAAAAAGTCATTTGCCTTCCAGGCCTTCTAGCATGGGGTTCTGCAGCAGAATCTTTTCAGCTGTTTATTTAGAGAGGAGGCAAATGGGTCACTAGAGGAATTTCTCACACCTGAATCAAATCTTGGAAGACTCCTGATCTAGTTTGCATATTTGTGCATCTGCCCTGTCCTGTCCAGCTATTGTGTCACACAATATTGTTTTGATGGAATGAAGGATGCCTGTAGGGTGAGATTGTGCTGTGAAGCTATATCCCAAGATAACATTGTTAGTCTGCTAAGGGGACATGGCCTGATTCCCTGCATTTGAAGATGTACCACATGGCTGTGGTATTGTCTGAACAACTTGAAGAGGTCCTGGGGCCAAAGATAATTTAGAGTTGAGTGCCTTTATTAGGTCAAGTATCTATTTCATATTTATGTGCTTGCATTTGTCTTAGGTGTCTCACACACATTGCTCTATGATCCCTCCTTAAACTGTTCTCCAAACCAAGTCTGATATGTCTGTGATGACTGACTGCTTTGAAACAGGGAAGGATAAAGAGAGGCCTGAATTTAGGGATATTTGCTGTCTCCAGCAAGAAATTGTTTATATTGATAAACCCCAGAACTGGGATTTGAAAAGACAAAGGATGTTGCTACTGGGACCACAGAAACTTCAGATATCATTGTATCTTTCTCAAATGGAGTCTTGCCAATGTTACCTGAGAATCATAGATGACATAAAACCCCAAATTCTGAGGTATTCCCTCGCAGTGACTGAAGTCTGAGTGGAAAACCTTAGAAATGCATCTAGTTATAGATCTACATTTGTTATGGAAGAAAAGCTCTTTGAACTGAGGTACCCAGCTGACACCCCAGGAATACAGTCCTGTATGAAGGAGTCAAAAAGGACTTTTGAATGCTATCTTGGAATCCCAGTTTATGTAAGAGATCTCTTACCCAATAGAGAGATTCTTGACATTTTGAAAATGATTCTGCAAAGATAAGCAAGTCATGGTGGCAAAAGCCAGGTTACCTTTTTGGCTTGGCTTATATAGGCCCTAGGGCCAATAGCCTAGTACCTACCTATGAACCTATGAAACATTGACATAAGAAAATAGATACCCTGTAGCCTGCAGTGAGCTGTAACTGGAGCGAGCCACTCTGTGAACACTTGGTGCTGTGTATAGTCCAAACCATATAACAAAGAACTGAAAAAGTGATCTAGACGTATAAACCTTAAGAAATGCCTGACGTCTAGATGAAAAGGAATATGATAAGCATCTTTATATGTAGAGTTACCAGGAAATTTAAATGAGGAAGAAGAGGCAACAGGTTGTAAAGTGACATCATTTTGAAGTTAGGCCCTATCACAAACAGTTCTAAGGAGAAAGATCCAGAACTGGTCTTCAAACATCTTTTTTCTTAGGCACTAAAAACATCCTTGAGCAAAAACCTTTCCCAACTTGGGAAGGAGGAACTGATTCTATAACTCCTTGAAACAACATGTACTGAAGACTGCTGGAAATAAAAGTGTCTGGTCTGACTGATGAGGAATAACTTCCAGTAAAGGAAGAATAGCCTCCCACTTCTATCTATAACTTTGATGAATGATCTTCAGAACCCATCTGTCTACAATTATCTGTGAGTTTTCTTTTTCTTTTCACTTACTGTTTCACACCATCTTCTGTTGCCTCCTGTCTGGCCTTTATCCATATTTCAGTGATCAGTTCAATTTACGCATGCAAAATGGGGCTTGTGCAGGCTTTCCTATATCTCTGGGGACATGAAAGAATGACATAATTAGGAATATGGCTCAAACAAAAGGTACAGAATGCAACAAGTGACACTTGGCAGGAAGTAACTAACCAGATAACTAAAATGAGGAAATGGAAGATTACTTGGACAGACTTGGATAGTGAAATATAAGTAACAGGAATGTTTTAGTATACTTAGGCTTATATATATGGGACGGGCCCATTATTACAAGAAATGCAATTAGATGAATAAAAAGCTCATATCTTCTTTTATCATCTTAATCCCACAAAGGAAAAAAGTTAGACCGGTTTCTATACAACAGTACCTTCCTCAGTAACCAAAAAAATTTATCAACCAATACAATTCATCACAGGCTGCATTTAAATAGCACACAAAGTGCCAAAAAGTTATCTCCTTAAAAGTAAATAGCCTAAAAATTGTTCACCATTATTCATTCAAACCTGACTTGAAAAGAGTCTCTTAAATTAACTTTCCACATTTGTTCTTTTTTTTTTAAATTTTTCATCCCTTCATTTTGGTAGATCCATCAATGCCCAGTATTTTAAAACTAGCATTTTTATGCAGCAGGGAATGTTTATATAGAGAGTAATTCTCTCTACCACCTATCTTGAATATCGGTAAAATGTTCAGACTTGTGAGCTGCGAACATCATAGTTGTCATGCCAACCTAAAACATATGACAAGTACGAGATACTAAATAAATAATTGCTATTGCTTTGCATGTAATGTATCTATTGATAGAATAAACGCTGGGTGAACTGATGTTCAAAATTTCTTTGCTATTGAAAACAAACTTGCAAAAAGAACAACCACAAGACCTGCATCCCACTACCTTAATGCCATCAATGTTCAATTGCATTTCATACTGCACAAAGGGTTTCTTGCAAGATCCTAAATGCTGTGCTATAGTATTAGCCTGTCGATAAATGAAATCATATCTCTCTGGCAACACTTCTTGTAAACATGTATGAGATTTTAAAATATGCCAGTGCCTATAAATAATATCTTGATTTTTTTCAGTGTTACTACCATAAGTAATCACCAATGCCCTTTTCACCTATTGTGATGTTCATCTTTATCCCTATTTATATACCTCAACAAATACTCTCGATTCTAATCACCTACTTGTTGTTTGGTCTGTGTAATATCTCTGTATGTTTTTTCCTCTGGATAAAAATCCATTTGTCAACTTTTTTGCAAAATTTTCATAATCTTTACTGTCAGAACATATTCTTTCACTCATCATAAATTAAGATTTAGGGATATTCTTACTTAACTACTTGTTTTAGAAACAGCTATTGTCCATTAAAATGAATTTGTATCAAATGGCTTACAAGAAACCTTAGTACTAAATGTACCATTCACATTTTTTCAATATCCACATCCAAAAATGAAATCTCATCTTGATGAACCCCTAAAGTGTGTATGCCATTTTCTTTCAAATATTGTATTAGCAAAACAACTAGAACATTTTACTGATATTCGATGTGGTAGAGAGAATAATGCTCTATAGAAACATTCCTGCTGCATAAAAATGCTACCGTATTTCCCCAAAAATAAGACCGGGTCTTATACTCTTTCCCCCGCCAAAATATGCATTAGGGCTTGTTGTCAGGGGGTGCCTTATTTACCCCCACCGTACAACAATCTACATTTATTCATTTATTCATATACAAAAATTGACATTTATTCATGTACAAAAATCGACATTTAGTCATGTACACAAATTGACATTTATTTGGTACATTTCTGTTATTGGACAACAGTTCTAAGTAATGTGTTAACAGTTGTGTGAGAATTCTACATAAACCGTGCAACAAACATTTCAACTTCAGTATATCTACACCTTGGCTTTCTCAGTTATTCAAATATAGTCATGTCATCTTCTTATGGAACATTGTCATAACATTGTCATAAGTCTTCAACCCCCGAATTCCGGCCTGAATGTCTTGCGACTCCATTTCCTGTAGAACCATTGGCCCCAATCTGTCATGCCTAGCAATAGAGCTCTCCTTAAATGAGCATTGCTTGCCCAAGTAGCCTGCTCATAGTGCACTGGCAACACACCTGTCAGTGATTTTATCCCATGAATTTTTCACCCAAGTCATGACCTCTTGCAGGCTAGCCTTCACACAGTTTCCATGCTGATTTCTCTCCATTCTATTTTTGAGTTCCATGCGCAAATGGTCCTTGAATGGCTTGTTTATTGCAATACCAAGAGTCTGGAGATAGGCGGTCATTCCTGTAGGAATCATTATTTGATCTATTCTTCCCTGTGCAAGGAATTTCTTCATTTCTTTCATACTGTGAGTGCTGGCTGAATCCCAGACTAGCTGACCTCTTTCGCCACCTCGCAAAACAAGTGGCAGCATTACACTGACCCACTTTCTTATAACTGCTTGTGTGCACCAGGCTTTTTTTGGTTTCAAGAATGTAAATGCCTGAAACACTTTCAATCTTATCTTTCTTGCCCTTACTAATGATTAGAGGTGTTTTTTTTTTTCCATCTAGACAAATTGCCAAAATACAGGTAATGCATGCACTCTCATAACCAGTGGAGGGAATGTAGACTGACAAGGCACCCCTCTGATCAACTGTTGTTTGAGATCCTTGGCCCACAAACACTGCAGTTTCATCCATAGCAATCATGTTGGAGAGTTGGAATTTAGAAAAGTTGATGCCATCAACAAAGGACTTGAATGCAAGTGCACGTTTAATAACTTCAGTATCTTCCAGCTTGAACAGTGTTGTTGATCTTCTTAAAGACAGTTCATATCGCTGAAGGAAGCCATCCAGTCACTGTTGTGATGCTTTGAATTCTTCTGGGGAAATTTCTAACGGTGGTGCCATTGCAAGAGCAAATGCTTGAATATCAGCCCTGCACATAACCAAAGCCTTTGCTCTCCTCTTAGCAATCTATTCCCAGATGATGTCTTCCAGCTCAGGAAATAATGGTTGCCAAACTGATCCACACTTGCACTTCTGAGCATTCCTTCTTCAGCCTGTTGACTGAGGTTATCATACGCTGCATGACATTTTTGGACCATTCGGAGATCTAACTTCT